>NC_079325.1:41029172-41184740 GCF_029931775.1 Euleptes europaea | reverse complement strand
CTCCAATAACAATCTTAAACATAACAAATCATCCATACTGAAAGGACGACCATCCCCTTTCTAATGCAAAGGGTTTTGTGCCTTTGAAATGCATGCCCAGTTTATAACCTATAGAGGTGTTAAGCCCAAGAAGGAGAAGACCTACTTGGTAGTAAGTCCCATTAATTCAACAGGGTTTACACCCAGAAAAGTCTTTTAAGAACTTCAATCTGTATATTGTGTATCAGCTAGCCACATATTCAGGTGTTCCCCTTAAGTAATCGCCGGAGGGCTAGCAGCCCCCACACTGCTCTCCTTAGTTGGTCTCCTGCCACAGATCTGGCTTGCCTCAGCCAATAGCAGAAGATGCAGTCAATGCACCTCCCACCCTGTTCTTCTACTAGTTGGTTAGTCAATCCCCTTCCTCAGTCCACTGTGAGGTTAATTTAGTACTAGTACTTCCAAGGGGAACGATTGAGTCTGGAGAAATCCATAGGGAGAGTGGGGGAGAATAAAAGTTTATGTGGTGCTGCTTTTAAAAAGTCATTACCATCCTTAATTAGAGTGTGCTTAGCTTGTAAAATGCTTTAGCTTTATACCTTCTTCATTCCAGCAATACCCTAGAGAGGTAATTCCTCATGTTGCAGATGGAAAAAAATGGGGCTCACTCCTCATTAAGCTTGCTTGTGAGTAAGCACCACTGAACATTGTTCTCCTAAAAGTATGTGTGTGCTGAGTGCCATCAAGTCACTTTTGACTAATGGTGACCCTATGAATTAATGATCTCCAAAATACCCTATTGTTAACAGCCTTGCTCAGGTCTTGCAAACTGAGGGCCTTGGCTCCTTGACAGAGTCAATCCTTCTCATGTTGGGTCTTCCTCTTTTCCTGCTGCCTTCAACTTTTCCTAGCATGATTGTCTTCTCCAGTGACTCTTGTCTTCTCATAAGGTGACCAAAGTATAATAGCCTCAGTTTAGTCATTTGAGCTTCTAGGGTCAGTTCAGGCTTGATTTGATCTAGAATCCACCAATTTGGTTGCAGTCTCCCTTTAAGTTGATGATGGAGCCAAGGAATAGAAAATCTTGAACAATTTCAATTTCTTCATTGTCATCCTTAAAGTTGTGTATTTCCCCAGTAATCATTACTTTTGTCTTCTTGATGTTCAGCTGTAACCCCGCTTGGCACTTTCTCTGTGGCAGAGCCTGGCAAACTTTCCCACCATTGAAAGCAATAGAGAATCTGACCGCGGCCACTTCACTATTTCTTCTCTATGGAGGAGGATGGGGGAGACCCCTTCCAGACCCCATAAAACCAGATCCCTGGACCCAATCTTCACCAAACTTGGGGGTTCATGCAAGGAGAGTCCCTTGCAGCCACACTGAAAATTTGGGAGCTCTACCTCAAACAACGCCCCCCAGGAGCTTTGGAAAAAATCCCTCAAAAATGCCCCCCCAGGAGCTTCGCAAAGCCTGGGGAAAGCTGAACCCGGGAAAGCCAAATAAATACCAGGTTTTTTTCTGGGAATGGCCAATTTGGCTTTGGCTTTGTCCCCAGGTTTTGGCATTAATTAAATCCAAACCCAAAATTTACAAAAATGCCTTTTTTCGGGTTTATTTTCAGCTCGGGTTTTTCAATATGCACAAGCCTAGTCCAGACTACAGGTTGCACATCAAATCAATCAGATGCTGTGGCACGCTCATTTCCTTTAAAACCAGCCATAGCTTTTCATGATCCACACAGTCAAAAGCTTTACTATAATCGATTAAACACAAGCTGATTTTCTTCTGAAATTCTCTCGCATGCTCCAGTAACCATCGTAAATTTGCAATATGATCTCTAGTGCCTCTTCCTTTTCTGAATCCAGCTCGAACATATGGCATTTCTGATTCCATGTATGGTAACAGTCTTTGTCATAAGGTTCTGAGCATCGCATTGCTCATGTGAGAAATTAATGTGATGGTCCAATAGATTCTGAAGTCTTTGGCATCTTCTTTTTTCGGAGTTGGAATATAAATTGAGAGTATCTAGTCTGTGGGCCATTGTTTTGTTTCCAATATTTGTTGGCACATTTTTGTTACAATTTTGATGGACTTTGCTTGGAATAGCTCTTTTGATATCCCATTTACTCTTCAACTTAACCCCAAAATAAGTTTTTGGCAAATATTCTATCTGCATCACAATCATTATCTGATGCTGATAAATTAATTTATTTGTTATGAAATATGGATCCCTATATTTCCCCAAAAATGGCACTTTATGGCCTGGAGGCCAAGAAAATCAGAGAGAAGCAGATATAAATTGTGGAAAGCTGGATAGAATTGAACGGGTGCATTTTAATGTACTTTTTCTTTTTTAATGATAATGGCCTATTTTAAAATTGCTGTTATATTGTTTTTAGATTGTAATGCCCTATGGTCTTATACAAAAAACTATTTTTACCGTTATTCCTTTATTTGTTTCTCCCAGTTAGACTCAGTGCAGCTTTCACATCACTTTCTAAATCTGTAGGTTCTTCTTCAAAAAGTTTCTTCTTGGAAGGAATTTGTCATCCTTTCATCCTTTCTCTTTCCATTTTACACAGTGATTAGGAAGGCATCCAAGCAAATTGGGAGAAAAATTTCTCCTTCTCTTCTTTCATGGAGGGGGGTATGACAGCAAAGTTGCTAAAGGCTGTGACTCACCACTGTATAACTTGCCCTGAGATGTTAGAACAGTATCGGCAGGTTAGTTCACTATTGGAAGGGGGGGGGGTCGCATTCACCATAAGATCTGCACGAGCTGCCATGCAACCCGATCCTATGTGTGTTTCTTTGGAAGTAAACTCCACTGCCTTCAGCAGAGCTTGCTGCTGGGTAAACATGCATAGCTGTGCAGTCTTAATTGCTGTCTTTTAACTTGAGCCGTAATGTTTATAGGCATGGATTTAATAGATCTGCACTCTCAATTGAATTTTGGCTTTGCTTGAGATCTGGGGGTGGGGTGGGGATTTTGGATTGCCGACGAAGAATTTCTTCTATAGGCCAACACTGTTGCAAGAAATTTCTGATATTTACCTCTTTACCAGGGACGGTTCCTTTATTCTCATCCTTATTACTGATCAATCAGTATTCTCATCCTTATTACTGATCAATTTTGCCTTTTAGGGATGCCCTGTTAAAATGGTGTGTGAGTTGCTAGAGTTGGGTTGTCAGTGTTTAACTCCCTCTCCATGGTCACTGGAAGTTAATGATCTGAGTGAGGTGGCAGTAGATGGATCCTGGTACAAGGGCAGATGACATTTTTGCCCCTGAGATTTTGCTTCTCCCTTATGAGAAACAAACCTGTGATTCAGTGGCTCAGTTCAGATATCACACAAAAATATGGTGAAATGATATTAGGAAATTGCTAGTGTGATATTCAGAATGCAGATCACTGTGCTACCTATAGCTACATAGGGTACGTTGACCTGGGGTCAGAAGCCATTGTTTGAATGAGCTGTGGCTCAGTGGCAGAGTATTTGCTTTGCATGCAAAGGTCCCAGGTTCAATCCCTGGTGTCTCCAGCTAAAAGGATCAGATGGCAGGGGTGTGGGCAAGACTTGAGACCCTGGAGAGTCACTGCCAGTCTGAGTAGACTGTGCTGACTTTGACAGACCAAGGGTCTAATTCAGTATAAGGCAGCTTTAGGATGTTGGTTCATGCACAGGAGGGGGAAAGGGGTTGGGAAGGGAAGGGACCTCAGTGGGATCTGCCAGGTGGCAACCTCTATATGAAAGATACTCAAGTGGTCTTCATTCACTGGTTTTTTAGAGAGCACTGAGATAAAATGTTAAACCGAAATATAGAACATGTAGAAGTTTGTGGATATAATGCAGAGTATGTAGGTAATGTTTGGTAGTGAACTAGGACTAAGAAATATCAGATAAGTACTTTCAATTCTTTGACATAACCATGGGTTAGTAGATTAATAATAGACTAACAATAGATATATGAGCCCCATGGCGCAGAGTAGTAAGCAGCAGTACTGCAGTTGAAAGCTCTGCTCACTACCTGAGTTCGATCCCAAGGGAAGTCGGTTTCAGGTAGCCGGCTCAGGGTTGACTCAACCTTCCATCCTTCCGACTCCGAGGTCAGTAAAATGAGGACCCAGCTTGCTGCTGGGGGTAAAGGGAAGATGACTGGGGAAGGCACTGGCAAACCACCCCGTAAACAAAGTCTGCCTTGGAAACGTCGGGATGTGATGTCACGCCATGGGTCAGGAATGACTTGGTGCTTGCACAGGGGATCTTTACATTTCCCTTTACCTTTACCTTTAACAATAGATATAAACCAAGAATTAGTGTTATAATGAGTTGGATGAGACAAGAGTTGATGAAGGATGCTTGTATGCTTTTCTTTAATGTTACTTGGACACAGATACAATGTTTTTGTTGTTGTTATCATCCCTCCTTTCCTTCATTCATCTTTTTTTCCTGTACCCTAATTATAAAAATAAAAAAAATATTTTAAAAAATCTGCCAGGGCTTTTCTGGGTGGCAGTACTCACCAGTACCAGCATCTTTTGGGGAGGCTCTCCCAAGTTCTAAGGAGGGGAATTGGTAGAAATCAGTACAATCCTATGTATCAGTCCCCGAATATTTTTTGAAACAAACAAGCAAACAAACAAACAAACAAAAGCACTGGAATCTGCCCTTTAAAGCAGCCATTTTCTCCAGGGGAACTGATCTCTAGTCTGGAGATCAATTGTGAATTCTGGGAGGCAGGATTTAAATGATCCTCTGCAAGTCGAATCCTGGATAAAGTGGGGAAGGGACCCACCGTGAACTCCTGGGTGGAAGGGTGGGGTGAAATATATTACACAGATGTGTATGTGTATGTGTGTTAAGTGCCGTCAAGTCGCTTCCGACTCATGGCGACCCTATGAATGAAAGTCCTCCAAAATGTCCTGTCTTTGACAGCCTTGCTCAGATCTTGCAAATTGAAGGCTGTGGCTTCCTTTATTGAGTCAATCCATCTCTTGTTGAGTCTTCCTCTTTTCCTGCTGTCCTCAACTCTTCCTAGCATGACTATCTTTTTCAGTGACTCTTGTCGTCTCATGACGTGACCAAAATACGATAGCCTCAATTACACAGATAGATTACACAGATTTCACAAATTAGCTATCGCCACAGTAAACAATGGTTTTGCTTTAGCATGTGTGCCTGAACCATACTTATTTTCACACCACTTTCTTTTTCTTTGTGTTGAGTTTTCCCTTGTTACGTTTGTTGGTTATATAAAAAATGGTATAAATTTGTATGTAAGTAGGTATGTATGTGGATATGTTTATGTCTGTAATGTTGGAGTAGCACTTAGTTGCCATGTATTTAGATCAGGGAGTTATCATTTTAGATCAGGGAGTTATCATTTTAGATCAGGGAGTTATCATTTTATGGTAATAATAATATCTGAAAGTAGGGCTGTCAAAAAAAAAATTAGGTACAGTTCGGATTCGGCCGAATTTGGCCCTTGTGGGTTCGGTACGTGCCGAAGTCCGAACTCCCCCACTTCGGATCCGTTCAATTTGGCGGGAATTCAAAGTTCGGAAACAAATTCGGCCGAATAAAGCCATTAAAAACACAACCGCGCCTTTCCGCGGCTCTGGGGGGCATTTTTGGGCTTAGAGGTCCCAAACTTTTGGCAGAGCTTCAAAGGACGTTTATTGAAAGACTCCCCAAGTTTTGTAAAGATTGGGTCAGGGGGGGCTGAGATATGGGCCCTGAAAGGGGTCCCCCCCACCCTTAATGTTGTGCATCTCTCAGCAGAGCTTGCCGCCCACGCACAAAGCTCCCAGCCCGACAACAGCGGAGAAATTAGCAAAACAACTGCAAACACAACCTTGTTAAACAACACCTTTGCAACACACAACTGAAACCTCCCCCCTCAAACCAGGGAGCGAGAGACTCGAGGGGGAACACACACCCCAGGCAGAACCAACGAAAGCCCCCTTTGGCTTCCCCCCCACCCACAGAAACTGCTCCCTCCCCACACACACACAGACTCTGCTTCCCCCCCACACACACACACATACACAGGAGAAAAATTATAGATTAAAGCCCCCAAAGGGGTCTTACTGTGGCTGTCTTCTGTTCCATCAGGACGGGCTGTAATCCAAGATGATTCCAATTAGGCACGGAACGTTTTGCTCTGGAGAGGAGATGCACACAGGATCGGATCGGCTGCCCCATTCATCCCAATAGGGGAAAGGGGAAAGCCCATATCTCGGGACCCCCTGACCCAATGTTCACAAAACTTGGGGGGTTCCTTAAGAAGCTTAATCTAAAGTTCCAGTGAAAGTTTTGTGTCTGCACCCCCAAAAATGCGCCCCCTGCAGCCATGGAAAGAGAAAAGGGGGGAGGCGATATTTCTGCCCCCACTGAACCCATCTTTACAAAACTTGGGTAGTATCTTAAGAATAATTCACTGAAGCTATGCTAAAAGATTGGGGGCTATATCCCCAAAAAAGTGCCCCCTGCAGCCACATAAATGGAAAAGGGGGGAGGGAAAAGGGGGAGAGCCCATATCTCGAGACCCCCTGACCCAATGTTTACAAAACTTGGGGGGTATCTTAAGAACACTGGTCTGAAACTCCGCTCAAAGTTTGGGATTTGTACCCCCAAAAATGCGCCCCCTGCAGCCATGGAAAGAAAAAGGGGGGGAGCCCATATCTCGGGACCCCCTGACCCAATGTTTACAAAACTTGGGGGGTACCTTAAGAAGCTTCATCTGAAGTTCCAGTGAAAGTTGTGTGTGCACCCCAAAAAATGCGCCCCCTGCAGCCACAGAAAGGAGCGAATGTGCACAAGCACCCCACACACACACACGAGGATTTCGCTCTCTCTCTCTCTCTCCCTGGCCGGGCCGCACATCAGCTGATTCCTCCAGTACTCAATCCTGACTGATTGGCCAGAAGAAGACCCAGCTTGCCCACCGATTGGCAGGGGAGGAGAATGCTGCTTACTGACGGTTATGCTGCTTACTGACGACCGAATTGGCCGAATTTATTCGCAAACTCCCGAACTCGCTGAATTCGGCCCCCCCGGTTGCCCGCCAGTTTTGAGTTCGGATCCGTCCGAACAGAAAAGCACCGAATCAGGGGAAATTCGGTTGATTTTCAGTTCGGACCGAACCGAATTGACAGCCCTATCTGATAGTTTTAACACTTTTTTTGGGAGGGGATATCAGATTTTGCTGGTCTTTGACTGTAAATGGATTGAATTGAATTGAGAAGGTACCTGGAATGGTTTGAAAATGGTTCTAAAGGAAACCTCTGCAGAAAAAAATCATTATTCCTCTGATGGCTTGTCACAGTGCGTGAGACTCAGAATTGCTCAGGAGTTACACTGACAAATGTTTTTGGATTTTCTCATGCTCTTGTGACAACACGCCTCTGTTTTGCATCCTGGGAGGACGGGAGTGCTGATGGTTGTCACTGTGCATCTATAGCTGGTAGCACTTTCCCCTCCTGTGTGAATTCTGGGAAGCAAACTTTATATCCATTTCCTAACAATTGTAGGCCAATTCATACAAGGCTGACAGCATGTGGAGTTTCTGTGTGTGCCTAGGGGAGAGTGGCACTGCTCAATCAATCCACTGCTTGTCCCAAATCTGGACTGTCCAGGTATACATGAGCAGGATGTAATTAGGGTTGTCAACTCCAGATTGGGAAATTCCTAAAGATTTGGGAGTAGAGCCTGGGGAAGTGGGGTGGGGGGGACGTTAGCAGGGTATAATGCCATAGAGTGCACCCTCCAAAGTAGCCAGTCCACAAACAAAGAAGTTTCAAAGGGAAATTACAACCTGAGTTTGCGGAACTCGAGTTAATTCACAAGTTCAGAACAATGAACCCCCCCCCCCGACCCGGCCTGAATAGGGACATAGGATTTTTCTATCATTACAGATGCTAGTTTCTGTCTCCAAGCTTCCCCCCTTTGTCCTTCTGACTAGGATAAAAGGACTCCATCTCCACTTCTATTCTACTGTGTCTGACGAAGGGAGCTCTGACTCTTGAAAGTTTACACCCTGGGCCAGCATGGTATAGTGGTGAAGAGAGGTGGTTTGGAGAGGTGGACTCTGATCTGGAGAACCAGGTTTGATTCCCCACTCCTCCACATGAGTGGTGGAGGCTAATATGGTGAACTGGATTTGTTTCTTCACTCCTACACATGAAGCCAGCTGGGTGACCTTGGGCTAGTCACACTCTCTCAGCCCCACCTGCCTCACAGGGTGTCTGTTGTGGTGAGAGGAAGGGAAGGTGATTTTAAGATGGTTTGATTCTTCCTTAAGTGGTAGAGAAAGTCGGCATATAAAAGCCAACTCTTCTTCTTCTTCTTGGCCTCTAAGGCACTTCTAGACTCAAACCTAACTGATTTATGCACGTAGGTGCTATACGTTGGCTGGTGTCACATGGCGCAGACCAGGCTGCAGGTGAGAGGGGGGAAACTGCAGGCTATTTCTTCTGGGCGATTGCCACAGCAGCCCATAATCCTTCTGGCCTAGGAAGTCCAAAGGAAGTAGTAAATGTTCCCTATTTAATTTCTTTTCCATAGTTGTTTATGTTTTTCTTAACTGTTTTGGTTCTCCAACATCATTGGTATCACATATGCAAGTTGTGTCAGATTTTTAAGCACAGTATATGATTTATAACAGGCAATGATAATAACATTGGAAAAAATGCGGAATCCAGGGTCAGAAAAGAGAAAATGGCATCAAAATAAAGAATCACAGTTTGATTTGCACAAAGGGAGAAATGAAACTGAAATGGGGTTTTTCCCATCAATCCAACAGGGATGAGGAATTCAAAATTATCCATAGAAGTCTGGTGACTCTGAAGACCCAACCAGGTGGAACAGAGGGACATAAAGGCTAGCAGACTGGCTGAATTCCTTCAGTCCGGACAACTTGATGCTAAAGGAATTTCTAGAGAGCCGGCATCCTGCCTTAACTTGCCTGTTTCAAGCCCTGCTTTACTGGTCTGTCAACTGCCAGGTTTGCCAGCCACTGAGATACTTGCCACTGTAGGCCCCAGCGCACCTGACACTATGCATTATGTCAAGTCCCAGCTGTGGTCTTCTAAAGGACCCAGATCTTAGACACACCCAAATCCTGACAAGATGGTGCTAAGGCAGGAGCAGAAGCTAAGAGTTCCTGTTCCACAGAGAAGTTTTATGTTTTTTTTAGCAGTTTTAAGTGAGATGCACCATAAGTACTAGGGTTGCCAGGTCCCTCTTTGCCATCGGTGGGAGGTTTTTGGGGTGGAGCCTGAGGAGGGTGGGGTTTGGAGAGGGGAGGGACTTCAATGCCACAGAGTCCAATTGCCAAAGCAGCCATTTTCTCCAGGGGAACTGATCTCTATCGGCTGGAGATCAGTTGTAATAGCAGGAGATCTCCAGCTAGTACCTGGAGGTTGGCAACCCTAATAAGTACATAAGGACATAAGAAAGGCCATGCTGGATCAGATCAAGGCCCATCAAGTCCAGCAGCCTGTTCACACAGTGGCCAACCAGGTGCCTCTAGGAAGACCACAAACAGGACGACCGCAGAGCATAATCCTGCCTGTTTTCCACAGCACCTAATAGAATAGGCATGCTCCTCTAATACTGGAGAGACAGGTGTGCCCTGTGTCCACTCTCTCATTGCATCTAGACTGTACATATTCAGCACCTCATCTGAAACTGCCCCTGGATCCAGGGTCTAACCTTGGAACAAACAATTTTATTGCCCTGCAGTGCTTGTTCTTGAACGTTGGCTGGCTACATGCTAAGCTGCGGCATTTCTGTTGCATGGCCCAAGTGTGGGATTTGGCATCAGACTGTTGAGATTCTCAGCAATCGTATCAAGTTGCTAGCCCTTCTGTGCCCGGGGAAGAAAGGCTGTGATCGTGTGGCAAGAGTTCTGAAGCCGGGCATACTTGCCAGTGATAAGATAGGGAGGTAGGAGCCAGCGATAGCAACATGGCCCCTAAGCTCTTGTGTCCTGCATTCCAGAGGTTTATTTGCAGGTTTTGGTCGGGTTTTCTGGAATGGGTGGTGGTGGAGGAATTTAATTTGAGACCCCATGTCTTTGTGGTGGTGTCAGCCAGGGCAATAGATTCCCAGGAACCACCGAAGTTCACAGGGTCACATGAAAAAAAAAAAAAAAGCAAGGAGGAGAGAAGGTGACTGTAGCCTCCGAATATTGTACTCTGCAGGAGTCCGGGGATAGTTGCTTGACAGGCAGCTTTTCCCTGCAGACTGGATTATGAGCTTGCCCTCCCCAGGTGCCTGCCGCCGCCTGACATTCTTTCCTCTTTCCCCCGGACAACACATTTTACTGTCGACACAGCTGATTTTTTTGGTGTTTTTGGTCTCAGCTCATTCTTATAGTACGCAGTCTTTTTGCAGAACTGCACGCTCTAGCTTTGTATGCTGGGTAAAAAGGGACCCGTGGCCTTATTTTAAAGGTCTCTGCTGTTATTATGGACGATAATAATATCTTGGTTGTAGTTTTTGTAGTTTTTGCAGAACTACACGCTCTAGCTTTGCATGCTGGGTAAAAAGGGACCCGTGGCATTATTTTAAAGGTCTCTGCTGTTATTATGGACGATAATAATATCTTGGTTGTAGAAAACAATGAGATGCTTGGTTGTGGATCTTGGTTGTAGAAAACAATGAGATGCTTTTGAAAAAAACTATATTCTTGAACAACTACTGGATTAACCTATTGTTCTACCTCGGGTTACGAGGTGGAGCTTGGCGGAATCAGATGCTTACTGCATTGCCTGGAACCTGGTGCTGCTTAAGAAACAGAATATACTGAGAGCAATTGGGATTTAGTGAATTGGATTAGGGTCTGGAACACCTCAGTTTGAATCCCAGTGGAATCTGTCATGGAAGCTTCTGGGTGACTTCGGGCCAGGCACTCTCTCTCAGCTGACTCTACCTCGCAAGGTTGCTATGAGGATATAAAAGAAGAGTTGGTTTTTATACCCCACTTTTCTCTACCGAAAGGAGTCTCAAAGCGGCTCTACCTCAAACATATCCTATCTGCCTTCTTCTTTGGTGTGGGTGCCAGAAAGGCTAAAGGGTCTTTCCAACCAGAAATGGGAGATCATCTCATGTTACCTCGGTGAAGATCTCCCATTTTGCCATGGTAGCAGATGGTCCAGCCATCTCGGCTGGTGGTAAGGTTGCCAGGTGCCCGGTGGTGGCAGGTAAAATCCCGCCAATCCACCAGGTTGCCCACCAGCCAGCTGAGGGCCAGCGAGCACAGCTGGCCCGCGCGCACACACGCTCCGCATGCATCACTTTCAGGTTTACCTGGAAGTGATGCGGATGCTCTGGCAACCTCGGCTGAAACTCTATAGCGTTTCGGCCGGGATTGCTAGAGCGTTCGCGTCGCTTCGCACGCCGCATGTCCGCCGCAGCCCCGCGAAGCTCCCGCCGGTGGAGCTGCGGGGGGCCTGGGAAGCCTAGCTGGTGGTGGGCCGCCTGTTGGACCATGGGCCTCAGCAATTGCCTGTCCCTTAGTTAGCATCAGCAGAAGACATAGTGAGGTAGATCAGTGGAGCCCTGCTTTTCAATTGGTGCTGCAAAATAAATCCCAGGCCCCCTGTTTAGAAAACATTCTCCCCAAGAACAGAGGCCTTGTGAAATAGTTCACGCTTGGTAAAAGCAACCTTCGTAGTTTCGAGCCCAGCGTAGCCAGCAGAGAAGAGCCAAGCCTTTGCTTATTCCTCTGGCTAAGCCACGGAAGACTTGCGCTTCCTCTCCGACTGGGCTGGTGTCCCCAAACACGATCCGCTCTGGTTGCCCTTGTCGGCTCTTGGAACGAGGCTAGTTCCTGCGTGCCTCACGCCGCTCAGAGAGGCAGTGGAGCCAACAGACGGTGTCATCGCTCTTTTCTTGGTGCTTTGAAGGGTGATGAGGCTGATGGGGCTCCTGTCGCTCAAAAGGTGTCGAGAGGAGAGCCTTCTAATCCCATGAACAAGCGCTCCTCTTGTCTTCTCTGAGTGCCAGAGCTCATTACAAGAATCTCTCTCTCTCTCTCTCTCTGGGTGTGCAGCGGGGTGTGTGATTCTTCCAGATGCCTGCAGTCCCATCCCTTTTTCTCAGAGCGAGAGCCCCTGAAGCATGAGAGGAATGCCAAAGGACCCTTTCTGACTACAGCGAACCGGTTGGGTTCCCTGCAAAATGCCAATGTCGTATAGTCTGGAAACCAAATAATGACCGCTGCACTTGGGATCTCTATGCATCCCTAGATCCCAACCATCCTCTAAAAGGCTCAGGGCGGTGCACATCTCCCTCTCCGCCCCCATTTTAACCTCAAAACAATCCCGTGAGGCTCCGTTGACTGGCTCAAAGTCACCCAGTGAGCGTCATGGCTGAGGTGGGGATTCGAACCTGTCCTACTTCAATGCTCTATGCCCAAGGCTACACTGGCTCTCAGCTGAAGGGCCTGGATAGTTTTCTGTCTGGCCCCTCACCATGCAGCATGCATATACAAAGTCAGCTGGGATAAGTGGATAGCCAAAACTATTAACAGAAATATAAGGAAACATTAAAAAAAAAACCATAAAAATAAACCAAATACTGTCCATACGGAACATTTGCTCTTTCTGGCCTGGCTAGTGTTGCCAGCCTCCAGGTGGGGCCTGGAGATCTCCTGCTTTTACAACTGACGTCCAGACTACAGAGATCAGTTATCCTGGTGAAAATGGCTGCTTTGTGGGGTAGACTTTATGGCATTGTACCATGCTGAGTTCCCTCCTCTCCTCAAACCCTGTCCTCTCCAGGCTCCACTCCCCCAAATCTCCAGGTATTTCCCAACCTAGAGCTGGAGACCCTATGCAGGGGTTGCCAGGAAGCCATGAAAGCAGGGTCTTCAGGGCAACAAACCCCCTCTCATGGGCATCCAGAGGTATACTGCTTTGGAACATGGAGTATCTATTTACCTGTTGATGATCATAGGCACTGAGAGACCTTTTCCTTCACAAAAACTTTTAAAAAGTCATCCAGGTTACAGACCATTACTATATCTTGTATGCTAATGATGTACTGGGGGTGGGAGAATAAATTAATTGTATGGATCTGTGAGTTGCATTTCTGAGTTCGCAGTGACAATCCGAAGAATCTGTCCATTTTTGTACTTCTCCCCTAGCTCATTTGGTGTCTATTTCTCCCCTAGCTCATTTGGTGCTCTTTTGTCTATTTCTCCCCTAGCTCATTTGGTGCTCTAATTAGCTGGACCCTTACTTGTTAGGTGAGATGTGAATCCAGGTTGTTTTTAAAATTCGCTCAGAAAAGGTGGGTAGAGTCAATAATTTTAAATCCTAAATTATTAAAAAATAAATGGCCATTTATTTAAGGGAGGGAACATTTTATCTGGGTTTTTAGTAATTGCTTATTTTCTATTTATAGTGTATTTAAGGTATGTTTGTTCTCTTTTGCTGGCAATCGCTGTATCAATAAACGGAACTGAACAGAATCCAGGTTGTTACCTCTTTTTCCTCTGGGAATTTTGAATCAGCTCCTGGTCTGTGAAGGATAAACCCCAAGACACGTTATCATTGGAAACTTCCTGCTTCTCTCTTTGGCTCATCAAGTGCATGTATATTTTATATTCTGAGGTAAAATCAACAAATTCCAGCAAAGGGCCCCTAGAGACCCTTCAGCGCTTACCCATCACACTCCTCTCAAACACTGTATGAGATGAAAGGATGCTAACGGATCCCTTAAAATGCTTTGAAAAGAAAGCTGCTTACAACTGTAACTATGCTGTAACATTCTCCTTTTTTGATTTTCTTTGGAAAGGTGGAGAGTTTACATGGGTGGGAATTTTGTATAAACCAATAAATTGCAAACATTTCCAGACTTATACTATTGTTTCCTCTGTCTGCTGTATATTTTGTGCCATTTTCCGTTCCCCCCCCCTTTTTTCTCCATTTTCTTTCTTGCTGGATCAGACTAGTTCTAATCCAGCATTCCTGTTTCTCACAATGACCAAGAAGGCTAACAAAGAGGAGAGAAGAGGCTAAAGCCTCCCCCACTTACCCTAATACAACTGGTTTTCAAGAGGCATACTACTTCTGAACTTGGAGGTTATATTTAAGAACATAAGAAAGGCCATGCTGGATCAGACCAAGGTCCATCAAGTCCAGTAGTCTGTTCACACAGTGGCCAACCAGGTGCCTCTAGGAAGCCCACAAACAAGGCAACTGCAGCAGCACCAACCTGCCTGTGTTCCAATGCACCTAATATTTTAGGCATGCTCATCTGATCCTGGAGAAAATAGGCATGCATCATGACTAGCATCCATTTTTACTAATAGCCATAAATAGCCCTCTCCTCCATGGACATGTCCCCTCCCCTCTTCAAGCCTTCTAAGTTTGCACCCCAATGCTACATAGCCACCTGTATTCATAGAATAGAATCATAGAATTATAAGGGTTGGAACAGGCCATACAAGCCATCTAGTCCAACCCCCTTAGGGTTGCCAATCTCCAGGTAATGGAGAAAAAATAGGCACCTCTGTACTGATATTAAAGATTAGGAAATTAGTACAGGAGCGAGAAATACATATTCAAAAGTGCAAAAAAGTGATTTATAAACTACTTATGAATGACACACTCACATATACACACACATATATATACATACACAAGATCTACAGTCAGACAATTATCCAAAGTGACTATTGTGCAGTGCAAAAATTGTTTTACAAGTCTCTAGGCAGAGTACAATAAATATTCTTATGATGCAATATAATGTTGTTGAATCCAGAATCTTGATGAGGATACATCCGTTTCAAATTCTTAATAATTAATTCTTCATCAGTCCTTCAATCAATATTCTTATAGTCCTTTTGCATGCATCAAAAAATTGCAAGTTGCACTCAGGCATACATCAGTAGGTTGTAGGTAGATTCAAATGTTCCCATCAGGGTAAGGATACATTGTGTAGCAGATGCTTGTAAAACAATTTTTGCACTGCACAATAGTCACTTTGGATAATTGTCTGAATGTAGATCTTGTGTATGTATATATATGTGTATATGTGAATGTGTAATTCATAAGTAGTTTATAAATCACTTTTTTGCACTTTTGAACATGTATTTCTCACTCCTGTACTAATTTACTAACCTCCAGGTAATAGCAGAAGATCTCCTGCTATTACAACTGATCTCCAGCCGATAGAGATCAGTTCACCTGGAGAAAATGGCCACTTTGGCAATTGGACTCTATGGCACTTAAGTCCCTCTCCTCCCCAACCCCCACCCACCTCAGGCTCTGCCCCCCAAAACCTCCTGACGATGGCGAAGAGGGACCTGGCAACCCTAAACCCCCTGCTCAATGTGGGATCAGACTAGAGTATCCATGACAAGTGTTCATCCAGCCACTGCTTGAGGACTGCCAGAGAGGGGGAGCGCACCACTTCTTCAGCTTAAACTACTCAGCTTAAAAAGTCAAAGGAGAATGCTTCCTGGATCGGTCACATAGGTGACCCTAGCCTATCAAGATCACGTCCTGTCCTCCCTCCCCCCACTTGCTTTTTTCTGTTCCATCTGGTTCCATTTTATGAATTGTGGTGGGGCACTTGTTGCCTCCCCCGACCCATAGTAGCTTATTGTCTTATTACTGTGTGCCAATCGGTGAAGTGCCCTGACCTGGATGGCCCAGGCTAGCCTGATCTCGTCAGATGATCAGAAGCGAAGCAGGGTCAGCCCTGGTTAGTATTTGGATGGGAGACCACCAAGGAATACCAGGGTTGCTGTGCCGAGGAAGGCACTGGCAAACCACCTCTGTTAGTTAGTCTCTTGCCATGAAAACCCCAAAAAGGGGTTGCCATAAGTCGGCTGCGACTTGAAAGCACTTTACACACACACACACACACACACACACACACACACACACAACTGGTGAAACTAGGTTTTAATAGGTTATGTTATATTGTCATATTGTGTTGGAATGGATTGTATGAACAGTTTTAATCATGATTGTTAGCCTCTCTGAGCCCAACCTAGCCGAAAAGAGAGTGGGATATAAATGAAATGAAATATAATAAAAAAAAATACGATGTTACAACAGGACATAGCCAATCAGATGTGACTACTTGCTGAAAAGAGTGGATGCAAGCAAAGCCAATTCAGACAGCATGTATGTATGGTTTTTGACACTGCTAAATAGGTCTGCAAAAATAACCTCCCCCACTTTGGCTTAGCCTAACAGCAAGACTTTTGCTGCTATTAGGGAAGTATTCTGATCCAGCCAAGGAGATCTGGATAAGGAAGCAGCTTTCTGTGCCTGTTGCCCATGCAAAATCACAAATGCATATGTGTCCCTCCTCACACGGGGTTTGTGATGCTCACCAGAACCCCATTGAACTAGCTGGGTGTTTTGGGATGTGTGTGGGAAACGCATAGCCCTGTTTGGGACCACTAGTTGTCATGCATTACTTAACTGCCTGCAACTAAAACTAGATCACAATCAAAATGTTTTAAAAATGACAGGTAATAATGAAAGTGTTAAGTCCGCGTGGGGAGGACACACGAGGTCGGAGACGGAGTTCAAACAGCAACCGCTTTATTGAGTACAGGAACAGAACTGCTTATATGCTCCCTACGGCCACTCCCTCCCTGATCCGTGATAGGGGGGGAACAATCCCGGGTTACTAATGGCGCATGCCGGCTTAGAGCCAATGGCGCGTGCCGGTTTGGACCAATGGCGCATGCAGGACTTAGGATCCTTCGCCCAGGACTCAAGCTCCTAAGTTCCCCCTGCATATCGCCTAACTATGTACATACATTACAGAAAGATTTCACATCACTAGTGGCTTCTAGTCTATAACAATACCACTTAGCGCTTTTGAGTAGTCAAATCGCTTCATGGCCTTTATTTATTTATTTAGAAGATTTTTATGCCACCTCTTCAAGCACACTCAAGGCCGCCTACAGCAATAATACAAAACCACAGAGGCGATATAAACAAATCATAGCAATACTAGTCTGTACTTGGCAGTAAATTATTCTGACGGTAAAAAAAAAAAACAGTCTTGGCTAGTGGGTTGGGAATCAAGGAATGGCACCTGCATTTCTGGAGCTTGTTAGCTCTCCCGGCGGGCTGTATCACTAAAACAATTAAGAGTCACACAGATATTCCTGCATATTTCAACATCCGCCCTCTCACCCCTGTGCCAAAACAGGCATAGAGTCAAAACAACAGGAGGTACCATGGAACTTTTCAGAAGGCAGGGAGTTTGGAAATTTGGCCGCAGCTAGGATTTCCGACCCAGGGACTGGGGGACTAGCGCTTGCTTGGGCAAGCCCATTAATTATAGCTGCAGGCAGAGGTGTCCAAAACAGTATGCCTGTCTGCCTTTGAATGTCAAACAACATGTTATTCCAGCAGAGATTTATGCCTGATTAAGTAACACGGTGTAGGCAGGGTGCAAGTTAGACTCAGAATTCTGCACCAAGGTCTCTTAAATTCTGCAGGAAGAAATCCTAATTCCTGCTACCTTCGCTAGTTAGGCAGTAAGAAGGATTTCCTCTGTCTTACATGTCTACGCAGATGGATTTTTACTATTTTATTTTTTTGCTGTGGTTCGCTGTGGTGAATTGAATTCTTAATGAGGAAGCGGCATGCTTCCATCTTCTAGGATTGCCTAGGTATTGCCAAACCATATCTTTGCCGCCACAAGAGCTAGCGACTTGCTCTTTTCAAATGAAAGCAAATAGTCTTAGGAAGCTGAATATCACACCGAGCACTTTCAAACTGGGCTCTTTCCCTCTGTGAAAGTTGTTAGAATTTATTTTACTTCCTATAGCGCACCTTTCTCCCCAATGGGGATCCAACATGGTTTACATCATTCTCCTCTCTTCCATTTTATATCCCAACAACCCTGTGAGGTAGGTTAGGCTAAAAGAGAGTGACTGGCCTGAGGTCACTCAACAAGCTTGCATGGCAGAGTAGAGATCTGAACCTGGGTTTCCCAAAACCTACTCCAACATGCTAACTATTATAACACTCTGTGTCTCATTAGGGTTGCTAACTCTGGGTGGGAAATTTTTGGAGATTCAGAGATGAAGCCTAGAGAGGATGGGATTTGAGCAAGGGAGGGACCTCAGCAAGGTACAATGCCACAGAGTCATAAGAACATAAGAAAGGCCCTGCTGGATCAGACCCAGGCCCATCAAGTCCAGCAGTCTGTTCACACAGTGGCCAACCAGGTGCCTCTAGGAAGCCACTAACAAGACGAGTGCAGCAGCACCATCCTGCCTGGTTTCCACCACACCCAAAATAATAGGCATGCTCCTCTGATACTAGAGAGAATAGGTATGCAGCATGACTAGTATCCATTCTAACTAACAGCCATGAATACCCCTCTCCTCCATGAATATGTCCACTCCCCTCTTAAAGCCCTCCAAGCTGGCAGCCATCACCACATCCTGGGGCAGGGAGTTCCACAATTTAACTATGCGTTGTGTAAAAAAATACTTCCTTTTATCTGTTTTGAATCTCTCACCCTCCAGCTTTAGCAGATGACCCCGTGTTCTAGTGTTATGGGAGAGGGAGAAAAGCTTCTCCCTGTCCACTCTCTCCAAACCATGCATAATTTTATAGACCTCTATCATGTCTCCCCTTAGCCACCATCTTTCCAAGCTAAACAGCCCTAACCTTCTTAACCGCTCCCCATAGGACAGTTGCTCTAGTCCCCTAATCATTTTGGTTGCTCTTTTCTGCACCTCCAAAGCAGCCATTTTCTCCAGGGAAACTTACTTCTGTAGTCTGGAGATCAGTAGTAATTCCTGGCAATTTGAAACCCTAGCTCTCATAAGGAGTATAAACGTTTTCCATAAATAAACATGAAATAACACTGCTCTGGTAATACTAATCCAATCCCAGAACAGTCTGAGAAATAATGACTCTTAAGGTAGATTGCATCAGTTGGGTGTGTGTGTGTGTGTGTGTGTGTGTGTGTGCAGTGAGCACATGACTTCCCTCCCTATCGGCCTGATGTGCTTGGACTGCCTTTGAAGCCACCGCATGTCTGGGCCCAGGAATGCTGCGTGCAATACGGCACACCCATGTGTGTAAACTCAGTTGGTGCAGTCAACGCCCTGATTTCATCCAGTGTGTATAGCTGTATTTCCTAGTGATTTACAAGAAATATCGAAACTAATGAAATTGTCATACGACTTCACTGCCAAGTCAGACACAGTATCAACAGTGCAACCCCCCCCCAAAAAAAACACACCCCCAGCACAGCCAATCATCCCACAACTTCAGTGGAAGAGCGCAATCTGCTTCCAGAAAGAGCTCAGTGAAGGGGATGATTGAACATCATGGGGAAGACCGGATTCTAAAGTTTTATGCATTCTAGTTTTCCCCTGGATCTTTGCTTCAGATGTATTGCATAATTATCCACAGCAGTGTCTACTGCTGGGGCGTTCTCACAGTACAAGATCCAGTGCTTTTTCTGACACCACCTCTTCGTCAAGAATTTTAAAAACAGCCCTTTTGGCAACGGGTAGAAACACGAGATCACATCTGGCTACACTTGAACAAAGGTAGATACAGATGACTTAAAATCCTGGCACAGTGCCAGTGGAAAACAAAAGGATCCTCTGCAGTGGAGGCCTTGGCATCTCGCAGTTGTTGTGGAATTTGGCTCCTGAGAAAGACGGGTAAGACAGATGTGACTGTTGGCATGTTTGATTTCCTCCTCTATTTTCCAGAAGCTGTTTGCCCGTCACAAGCCAAGACACAGGCCTAGTTCTCATTGAGGTAATAAACCGGAGGTTGGACTAGGGGTGGGGTGGGCACAGATTTAGTATTGCCAACTCCAGCTTGGGAAATTCCTGGAGATTTGGGGGGCAGTGTCTCGGGAGGGCAGATTTAGGGGAGTGGAGCTCAGCAGAAATGTGATGGGTCTGCCGTCCAAAGCTGCCATTTGCTCCAGGGTAATTAATAGGGTTGCCAACTGCCAGATAGTTACAATCCGAAATGGAGGGCACCTCCGTGCCTATACCAATATGGTTAGGAAAACAGCACTGGAGATAAAGTGTACAAAGGTAACAAAGTTCTTATATTGTGCTTAAATTACAATAACATACAAAAGTGGAATACATAAACAATAACACATCACAAATATATACAATATATACAATACATGTTTGATGCAGTCTCTGTGCAACAGAATAATGCAATTTTCTTGGTATATATTTGTAGTCAATATTAGGGCTGTCAATTCGGTTCGGTCCGAAATGAAAATCAACCGAATTTCCCCTGATTCGTTGCTTTTCTGTTCGGACGGATCCGAACTCAAAACTGGCGGGCAACCGGGGGGCCGAATTCAGCGAGTTCGGGAGTTCGCGAATAAATTCGGCCAATTCGGCCGTCAGTAAGCAGCATAACCGTCAGTAAGCAGCATTCTCCTCCCCCGGCCAATCGGTGGGCAAGCTGGGTCTTCTTCTGGCCAATCAGTCAGGATTGAGTACTGGAGGAATCAGCTGATGTGCGGCCCGGCCAGGGAGAGAGAGAGAGAGAGCGAAATCCTCGTGTGTGTGTGTGTGGGGTGCTTGTGCACATTCGCTCCTTTCTGTGGCTGCAGGGGGCGCATTTTTGGGGGTGCACATACAAAACTTTCACTGGAACTTCAGATGAAGCTTCTTAAGGTACCCCCCAAGTTTTGTAAACATTGGGTCAGGGGGTCCCGAGATATGGGCTCCCCCCCTTTTTCTTTCCATGGCTGCAGGGGGCGCATTTTTGGGGGTACAAATCCCAAACTTTGAGCGGAGTTTCAGACCAGTGTTCTTAAGATACCCCCCAAGTTTTGTAAACATTGGGTCAGGGGGTCTCGAGATATGGGCTCTCCCCCTTTTCCCTCCCCCCCTTTTCCATTTATGTGGCTGCAGGGGGCGCTTTTTTGGGGATATAGCCCCCAAACTTTTAGCATAGCTTCAGTGAATTATTCTTAAGATACTACCCAAGTTTTGTAAAGATGGGTTCAGTGGGGGCAGAAATATCGCCTCCCCCCTTTTCTCTTTCCATGGCTGCAGGGGGCGCATTTTTGGGGGTGCAGACACAAAACTTTCACTGGAACTTTAGATTAAGCTTCTTAAGGAACCCCCCAAGTTTTGTGAACATTGGGTCAGGGGGTCCCGAGATATGGGCTTTCCCCTTTCCCCTATTGGGATGAATGGGGCAGCCGATCCGATCCTGTGTGCATCTCTCCAGAGCAAAACGTTCCGTGCCTAATTGGAATCATCTTGGATTACAGCCCGTCCTGATGGAACAGAAGACAGCCACAGTAAGACCCCTTTGGGGGCTTTAATCTATAATTTTTCTCCTGTGTATGTGTGTGTGTGTGGGGGAAAGCAGAGTCTGTGTGTGTGTGGGGAGGGAGCAGTTTCTGTGGGTGGGGGGGGGAAGCCAAAGGGGGCTTTCGTCGGTTCTGCCTGGGGTGTGTGTTCCCCCTCGAGTCTCTTGCTCCCTGGTTGGAGGGGGGAGGTTTCAGTTGTGTGTTGCAAAGGTGTTGTTTAACAAGGTTGTGTTTGCAGTTGTTTTGCTAATTTCTCCGCTGTTGTCGGGCTGGGAGCTTTGTGCGTGGGCGGCAAGCTCTGCTGAGAGATGAACAACATTAAGGGTGGGGGGGACCCCTTTCAGGGCCCATATCTCAGCCCCCCCCTGACCCAATCTTTACAAAACTTGGGGAATCTTTCAATAAACGTCCTTTGAAGCTCTGCCAAAAGTTTGGGACCTCTAAGCCCAAAAATGCCCCCCCCAGAGCCGCGGAAAGGCGCGGTTGTGTTTTTAATGGCTTTATTCGGCCGAATTTGTTTCCGAACTTTGAATTCCCGCCGAATTGAACGGATCCGAAGTGGGGGCGTTCGGACTTCGGCACGTACCGAACCCACAAGGGCCAAATTCGGCCGAATCCGAACTGTACCGAATTTTTTTTTTGACAGCCCTAGTCAATATGTCTTTAAATGGTCCAAAAGGTACACATTCAAACAATCCCAAAAGTTCATATATTGGGAGTAGATGGGGGATGGCCGTTTCAAGGTCTTTTCTTCAACCCCCAAATTCATTCAAAGTTATGTTTCCAAATAATTTTTATCTAGTATACCATCAGACTAATTCACTGGTTCTCCGAAGGTTACTCCAAAGTGTAGCAGCAAGTGTTTATGTATTCCACTTTTGTATGTTATTGTCATTTAAGCACAATATAAGAACTTTGTTACCTTTGTACACTTTATCTCCAGTGCTGTTTTCCTAACTGCCAGATAGTAGCAGGAGATCTCCTGCTAATGCAACTGATTTCCAGCCGATAGAGATCAGATCACCTGGAGAAAAATGGCCGCTTTGGCAATTGAACTCTATGGCATTGAAGTCCCTCCCCTCCCCAACCCCGCCCTCTTCAGGCTCCGCCCCCAAAATCTCCCGCCAGTTGCGAAGCGGGACCTGGCAACCCTAGTTCACCTGGAGAAAATGGCCACTTTGGCAATTGGACTCTATGGCATCGAAGTCCTTCCCCATCCCAAATCCTGCCCTCCTCAGGCTCTGCCCCAAAAACCTCCCACCAGTGGTGAAGAGGGACCTGGCAACCCTAGTAATTGAGCTCTGTATTCTGGAGAGCAGTTGTAATTCCAGGAGAACAACAAGCCTAGGGTTGCCAGGTCCCTCTTCGCTACCAGCGGGAAGTTTTTGGGGTGGAGCCTGAGGAGGGTAGCGTTTGGGGAGGGGAGGGTCTAAAATGTCATAGAATCCAATTGCCAAAGCTGGCATTTTCTCCAGGTGAACTGATCTCTACTGCTGAAGATCAGTTGTAATAGCAGATCTCCTAGCCAAGCCCCACCTGGAGGTTGCCAGATTACCCCATGTCACCAGTGGGAGCTTTGCTGGGGCGGGTTGGGGGGTGGGTGTTCCGTGTGTGCAATGACATCACTTCCGGGTTTACCCCACCAGGAAGCGGCAGCATCATATGGGACTCTCTAGCACATTCTCCAAAAACTCTATGAAAGCCATAGTTTTTTTGGGGGGGGTGTGTGCTAGAGTGTCCCTGATGTGATGCTGGCACTTCCAGGTGTGGTAAACCCAGATGTGATGTCATCGCACCACATGTATGCCACCGCACAGATCGCCATCCCCCCCACCCCCAGCTGGCCTGCTTCCGCCTGCTGGCCAGCTGAGGCAGCAGGCAGCCTGGTTAATGGGCAGGCAGTTGCCCACCATAACCGGGCACATGGTAAGCCTAGGTTGGTTGTCCAAGATGGAATAATACTCTATACAAAACATCCCCTCCTCCTAGAAAACTAGTGTATCAGGGAGAAGATCAAGCTTTCCGTGCATACAGGGAATTTTTGCTCCTTCGTATAAGCAGCCTTAGTTAAATGAGCCAGCAATGTTTCCAGGTAGGACCCGAATGGGAAGTGAATGGGGGAGAAATCAGTGATTTCCTCACCAACAGAAAAATTTTGGGCCCCATTATGAATCCCTCATTCATGTCTATACATCATTAGCATTAAAAATACCTATGATGAATAAGGATTCTTGTTTTCACATTCATATTATCTGCCAATAAGCCACCTTTTGTGGCTCTCTCACCACTCAGTGCCAAAACCATAAAATTAGATATAAATATGAAATAAAGAAATTAAATAAACTTTCTGGGGTTGCTTGAGACACAGACTGCAAATCATTTATTTATTTAGATATTTCTGCTTCAATGGGAATCTAAAGAGTTAAAACATCAATCGCCTATCCTCGATTTTTAGCCTCACAACAACCCTGGAGGACATGTTCTAAATATATAAATAAATTAGGTGGACAGAGTGACTAGCTCAAGGTCACCCGGCAAACTCTGATGGCAGAGTGGGGATTTGAATCCAGGTCCCCCAGATTGTAGCCTGACACTCTAACTGATATGCTACACAAAAATAACTGCAGATACGGATCCCTTTCTTCCTTCCCTCTTTCCTTCCTTCCGAGATAATACAATTTTTGCAATCAAGATGTTCAAAAATCAAACTTGTTTACAATGCCCATGTTTTCTTGAGCTGAGCATCGCATACGATCACTTTGGTAATACGTTCACTATTATAAAGTAAACAATAATTCTATTAGTTTTGCACCCATGAAGCATTCAACATAATGGTCGCTACCACCTGCTCATAATTTACTGGCTTGCTTGGATTATGCCTGCCTCAGGGTCCTCACAGGGAGGTTATTTAAATCAGCTACATTTTGAGCGCATGTGGCGCTTTTGTGCGTGCGCAGTAGGCATCATTGATCAGTCGGCGGTCTGGGTGAACATCAGATGGGGGAGGTAATGGGGGCAGGTGCTGGAAAGTGTGAGAACATGCATGCTCATGTCATGGTCAATACATTTTGAACAATTTTAAGCATTCACTAAAAAGCGACACCCCCCCCAGCGAGGGAGCATACAGCTTTCAGTTTGCAATCAAGCTGCAATTTGAACAGAGGAGTGTTCACCCATCTCTTTCTCTACTCGTGTTTGACGAAGGGCGCTTTGACTCACCAAAGCTTATACCCTGAAACTACACCAGCGTGGTGTAGTGGTTAAGAGTGGTGGTTTGGAGTGGTGGACTCTGATCTGGAGAACCGGGAATGATTCTCCCCTCCTCCACATGAGTGGCAGACGCTAATCTGGTGAACTGGATTTGTTTCCCCACTCCTAGACACGAAGCCAGCTGGCTGACCTTGGGCTGGTCACACTCTCTCAGCCCCACCTACCTCACAGGGTGTCTGTTGTGGGGAGGGAAAGGCAGGGTGATTGTAAGCCGGTTTGATTCTTTCTTAAGTAGTAGAGAAAGTTGGCATATAAAAACCAATTCTTCTTCTTCTTGTTAGTCTCTACAGTGCGACAGGAACACATGAACACATGAAGCTGCCTTATACTGGATCAGGCCATTGGTCCATCAAAGTCAGTACTGTCTGCTCAGACCGGCAGTGGCTCTCCAGGGTCTCAGGCAGAGGTCTTTCACATCACCTACTTGCCTAGTCCCTTTAACTGGAATTGCCAGGGATTGAACCTGGGACCTTCTGCATGTCAAGCAGATCCTCTACCACTGAGCCATGGCCCCTCCCCTTGAATCTAACCATCTCTTTCTGTCTCTTTGCCTGCTCCTCAGTGAATTGTTGCTGTAGTGAATAATCACAGCAACTTGTCAGGGCTGGATTTTTCCCCCCTTTTAAAATGAAATCTTTTCTAAACAATTGTCTGGCACCTTCTTGTGTGACACCTCCAAAAAGCCTCTGGCAAACTCCTGGAAGAATATTCCCAGCACTTCAGGTAGGGTTGCCAACCTCCATGTGCTAACTGGAGATCTCCTGCTATTATAACTGATCTCCAGCCAATAGAGATCAGTTCACTTGGAAAACATGGCTGCTTTGGCGATTGGACTCTATGGCATTGAAGTCCCTCCCCTCCCCAAAACCTGTCCTCCCCCAAAAACCTCCTGCCGGTGGTGAAGAGGGACCTGGAAACCCTAACTTCAAGTACCTGACAAGGGTTTGTCGTATCCTTTGCTGAAAAGTGATATAGGTAGGATTGCCAGCTCTGGGTTGGGAATTACCTGGAGATTTGGGGGTGGGTGGAGACTGGGGAGGGCGGCGCTTTGGGAGGGGAGGGACTTCAATGGGATATAATGCCATAGAGTCTATCTTCCAAAGTGGCTATTTTCTCCAGGAGAATGGATCTTGATTGGCTGGAGGTAAATTGTAATAGCGGGAGATCTCCAGCCACCACCTGGAATCTGGCAAACCTACATATAGGGGACTCCTATTAAAACTGGCAGCTCTGGAAAGCTTCTGAGTCTTTGCCCTTGCCCAATTGTGTGTCCAGCCTAGTATAATATGCAACCCTAAGCAAAGTTACATCCTTCTAAGTCCATTGAAATCAGTGTGCTTGTTACATTCTGTGTGCTGATGTCACTGAAGACAAACAAAGCCAACTGAGAGCGAGAACAATGTCTTCTAGATCTGCATCACCTTCAGTATAATGCCATGAATCCTTTCACCTCTTTTCAGAACAAATGAAAAATCATCAAAAGTAAGGGGCTGCTTCTTGCCATAATAGTGTTTTCCCCCACAAACCCCCCCCCCACTCATTCTTTTAGCTCAGTCCAGATTTCCAATAAATATCCAGCCGTCAAAAAAATCATTCTTTCCACAACTGCTTTCTACCATATTTAAATAGTGCTGAAGGGAACCCCCCTTGGTTTGATTTCATTTCTAATGTGCTGGTTTAATTGGGTGTGTGATTATTTAAGTGTCACTGCCAGTAAGTTCATTTATGGATGGGTGCATGAAGGAGGGGGAACAGAAGAGAAAAGGAATTAATGAAAAATATTCACCCACCCACCTTCTGCCTGGTAAAATGGGGGAGTTTAATGGGAAGAGAGACAGTCCCCATCTGGTACTTTGCTTTGAGAAGCAAGAGGGGGGCACGTGAAGGATTTATTGTGACATTACAATGCTTGATGTGAAATAATCTTGCAGGAAGAGTGTTATGGCTCTAAAGAGAGTCATCAGACAATAAGGTGACATGGATCTTTGAAAGGATTAACTACGCTTAAATCAATATGGGCCATGAAAACAGAGCTAACCAATCTTGCGGCCACTCAATTATTTAAGCTGAGCGCCCGTATTCCCCACAGGAAGGAATTAAACACATGCTTAAAGGGACTGCCAATTAAACCTGGACCCTTTACTGCTGAGTTAAAGATCTCTCCAGATAGACGGCTTTTTGGGCCAAGGAGGGCCTGTGCTTAGGAAAGGACAGTATTCAGAAATGTGGATACAGACACTTGGTCGATCTTCAGTAACAATTGCTTTTTTCCTTGTAGTGTGAATTAGGATCCTTATTTCCATATGCTCTCAGAATCCTGGGCATGTTTAAACAGGACTCTAGCCTATTCCTGGTGGATATGTCTATCAGAAGATATTAGCTAAATGGAGATCTCAGAAGCTGCTGGTCACTGTAGGAAACAAGGTGCCAGGCTGGGTGGCCTTTTAGATTGAGCCAGCAAGGTCCGTTTTAGGGTTGCCCACCTCCAGAGATCTCCTGCTATTACAACTGATCTCCAGCCGACAGAGATTAGTTCACCTGGAGAAAATGGCCGCTTTGGCAATTGGACTCTATGGAGCTGAAGTCCCTCTCCTCCCCAAACCCCACCCTCCTCAGGCTCTGCCCCAGAAACCTCTCGCCGGTGGCAAAGAGGGACCTGGCAACCCTAGTTTTAGGACTGTGAAAAAAATTTCCCCATTTCCAACCCTGCTGCTACGGACGATCTGAAATCTCTCATCTTTACTGTTTTAACTTGAAGAATCTACATTTCGATTTTGCTTCTCCCTTGTGTAAACTGAACCCACAATTCTTTATTTTTTGGGGGGGGGGGAGGAGGAGTTTTTCTGTTCCCTCAAACCAGCCCCCCAAGTAAATGCATGCATTTCTCAACATTTCTTTGTGCATCAATAAATCAACATGCATAAATGTTGTGCATCGTACATGTAAATGTTCCACAAAAATATGCACTCAATACAAATCCATCTACCACATCTGCAATGAAAAGCAGAGAATCAAAACCATTGACAGAAATATAAACAAATATAAAGAAAATGCAATAATAATAGTTGGTTTTTATATGCCGACTTTCTCTACCACTTAAGGGAGACTCAAACCGGCTTACAATCCCCTTCACTTCCCCTCCCCACAACAGACACAACAGAAATAGGTGGGGCTGAGAGAGCTCTAAGAGAACTGTAACTTGCCCAAGGTCAGCCAGCTGGCTTCGTGTGTAGGAGTGGGGAAACAAATCCAGTTCACCAGATTAGCCTCCGCCGCTCATGTTGAGGAGTGGGGAATCAAACCCAGTTCTTCAGATCAGACTCCACCACTCCAAACCACCACTCTTAACCACTACACCATAGAATTGGAAGGGGCCAAAGAGGAATCTAGTCCAACCCCTTGCTTAATACAGGATCATAAACGATGGCTTGCTCACTCATCCCTACCTCTGTGGCATAACACAGATGACAATACCTCTGAACACATGCAAAGTGTATTCCCATTTCCACCAAGGGTCCCATTAATCACCTGCCTACTCTGTGCAGAATTGCATGGTGCTGTGTTTATGACCTCCATCCTGGGAACCTCTGGGCGTGTTTGGGGGTTGGATCGCACACATCCCCGCCACGCTGTCCCTCCCAGCAACAGCGCTGTGGCTCGTGGGTGGGGTGCAGTTTCCAAAACCTGCAGCCAAATGCAGGAGGCCCCGTTCCTCAGCTGGGAACCGCTGCTCTTAGACTGAGCAGTCTCAACATGCCACCATAGGATAGCGTGGGCCTGCCATTCCTGGCTGGAGACGTTTGAAACGTCTCCTCCCGCTTACCAGCAGCATAGCTGCAGGGGGCAGGAAAACTGGCTAGGAGGTTCCCCTTACCTCATCTCTGCCCGGGGCGTGCTGGGCATGGGCGGAGGGGCTCCATTGCCCCATCCTGCAATGCCGCTTGTGCAAGGAAGCTTGTGGATCATGCTCTAAGTAACCGTAGCTAGCTAAGAGGGGTGACAGACATAACATTTAGGAGACACAGCAGTCTTTTACGCATGGCTGTTTCCCTCGCCGTCGCCACTCCGACAATTTCGGGTCTTTGTTTGGATTATGCATGCTGTTTCCCAACGTCAGAGGTTGCCTCGCTCTTCCCCTGCCTTTCCCCGCATTTCCCCCCACATTTTGAGCGACTTGTTTTAGCGCGAATTTGAAAACGTGGGCGAAACGCGGGGAAAGGCAGGGGGAGAGTGAAGCGGCCTCTGACGGTCGGAAACGGCATGCATAATCAACACAAAGACCCAAAGAGGGGTGACGGCGAGGGAAACAGTGAGGTGAAGCTGCTTTTTCCCCAGCTTTACAATTTGCATGACAGCCATCCATTCTATTAAGCCAAATTCTAGATCAGCTGCCAGTTTTGTTCATTGCTTTGGGCCTTTTCTGTTTCTTTTTTTTAAAAAATGCACTCGATGTACACTTATCTATTTGTCCTTGACTTTATTGGGGGGGGGGATGGGAAGGTCAACAGCTACAAATTGCTTCAGTAGGGTTGCCAACCTCCAGGTGGTGGCAGGAGATCTCCTGCTATTACAACTGATCTCCAGCTGATAGAGATCAGTTCCCCTGGAGAAAATGGCCACTTTGGCAATTGGACTCTATGGTATTGAAGTCTCTCCCCTCCCCAAACCACGCCCTCCTCAGGCTCCTCCCCAAAATATCCCGCCGGTGGCAAAGAGGGACCTGGCATGCTTCAGGGATCGGGTGAGGGAATTATTTTGATGAAGTGACAGGCAGTAGCCAACCAGTGCCATCCATAGCTGGGTTTCACAGCAAGCTTGCAGAATTCCTCCCCCCATAGCTTGACCCACAAGAGGAAAAGATCTGCTTTGATTAAATATTGTGAAAGTGTTTCAAAATTAGTGCCATCACTCTGCCTTCAAATCTTATGAATGCCATTCCTACACACAACTTGGAATTAGGGGGAATGCATTTCCACATCAAAGTTGGAGGCTTCCAAGAAGGCTCGAGGAGACCCTTAGCATCTTTTCCTTTAAGATATTCTGGTTGGATGCAGGCCTTGGCAGGTGCCAGACTGTGCTAACCCTTGACACCACCTCTGTGTCTTCCTTTTTGTAAATTCTTGCGAGCTACAACCAGAGGTGCATCAGATTGTACTGGCTGTTTCCTAAATGAAACAGTTAGCAAGATGTCTTTCAGGAAAGCTTCTCCACCATTACTGATCTTCTCAGTGAGGAACCCTTTCAAGGTATCCAAGAAGCTGCCAAGGACACATCTTGAATTGTCGTTGGCTATCCCTCCACTTTTATTCCTTTCCTTTTTCTTTTGCTTCCGTGAATGATGACTCCCTCCCAGGTTACCTGCCTTTAGAAAGTCAAATTCAGCATCCCGCATGGCACAGCACAGAATAAATGCTGAACATGTTTCCCTGCCAGCCACTCGAAGGGTTCCCCACTGAGATCGGTACACCATTAACGTCCATGCTTAATATTCCACAAGTGCATTGCGTGTGATCGATCTGATGGTACGGCATCCCAGCAGACAGCATCCTTCATCTTGGTAGCGGGACAGCCAGGCTGCAAAGCACGCCCATGTTGTCTATGGTGCTGCCTCTGGGTATGACAGCACTCGGCGATGCTGGAAATGATGTAATTCTGCAGCATGTAACGTTATCTGATTTGTTTGCCATGGCGTGGCCTGCTGTTGTATTAAGGGATAAGAAGAAGGTGTGGCATCTATTGTGTTTTGAGAAATAAGACACTTTTAGGTTGGTGCATAACAAGGATTATCGTATGTACATAACAAAGATTTGTTTACAAAAGCTACCTGGAAAATCCAGGGGGAAACAGACTGTGCAAACTAATTAGAAAATACTGACCTGTTTCCAGTTTATTCTTTTCAGGCCTGGCTTATCCTCTGTACGCCTATGTTGATGAAAGAACAAATGGCTGTTGCCAGAAAGGCTGAGTGTACCACTCACAGGGCTGCAAGCCGCCATAAAAGCATACTGCTGAACAAAGCAGTAAGACATCACTCTGCATTCCCATTTGTTAGTTTACTTGCAGAATTTATACACCCCCTCTCCAAAGGCAGAGGAGCCCCGTGGCGCAGAGTGGTAAGCTGCAGTACTGCAGTCCAAGCTCTGCTCACGACCTGAGTTCGATCCCGACGGAAGTTGGTTTCAGGTAGCCGGCTCAAGGTTGACTCAGCCTTCCATCCTGCCAAGGTAGGTAAAATGAGGACCCAGCTTGCTGGGGGTAAAGGGAAGATGACTGGGGAAGGCACTGGCAAACCACCCCGCAAACAAAGTCTGCCTAGTAAATATCGGGATGTGACGTCACCCCATGGGTCAGGAATGACTTGGTTTTTGCCGATTTATCCCAATATGCAGCGGCCTTTGACCATGTAGATTTAAATTTAAATCGGCAAAAACGGATCTTAAAAGTATAGTTAACGAATTATAGTACAATGTGATTTTAACTAATGAATAATAAGTGAATTTTTTAAAATATTGCCACAACATTCCCTTGGAAGTCCAATGGTGAAGGGCACCGTGGTGGGGGTGGGATTTGGATTCAGGGCGCAATGGTATTTTTATATTAATAATAATGTATTAGCAGATAATTCATGCTCTGTATATGTATATGTATTTTCTTTCTTTTATATATTTTTTCTTTTTTTCTTTTTTTTGTATTCTTTGTATGATTTATTATGAAAAAGCAATAAAAAATTAAATAAAAAAAAGAAATGACTTGGTGATTGCACAGGGAACCTTTACCTTTACCTTTTCTCCAAAGGCAAGGCAGCTCAGAAACTAAAAAAAAATACAGTGGCGGTGGTGAAATCGCAGCCTACCGTAGGATTTTCAAGGCAAGAGATATTCAGAGGAGGTTTGCCATTGCAGGCCTCTGCTTAGCAATCCTGGACTTTCTTGGTGGTCTCCCATCCCATGTACAAACCAGGGCTGACCCTGCTTAGCTTCTGGGATCGGACGAGATCAGGCTAGCCTGGGCCATCCAGGTCAGGGCAAAAACTGTGCAACAAAATAATAAAAAAAACAACAGCATAAGAATCACCAAGCCATCAAGCAGTTCTCAGGCTAGAAGCGGATCATGAAACCCACTTTAAAAAAGACAGATCCTCCTAAAATTAAAAGCATGGACAAAATGTTTTTCTTGGTGCCTCAAGGTCAGTAAGTTATGTACAAGGCAATCCTCAAGGGGGAGGACATCTCAAAAGTGAGGTGCCACCACTGAAAAGCCCTGTCTCTGGTTGCCACCTACCTTACCTCTGCCAATAAAAAACAGAAAAGAGGGGTTGGGAAGATGATCTTAACTGGCAGGCTCGGAAGTATCTGAAATAGTTAAAATATAATATAAATTATAGCTCCCATTCTGGAGACACAAAGCTGTAGTGATGGTAAAAATGACCCTGCAATCCTGATGCAGCACAATCTGGTTCACAAGGACAGGGATCTTGGAGAAATAGGGAACAAATGTTCCTCCTTGTATTTCTTTTTATGGCCTTTTATGCATGGCTGTTTCTCTCAAGGTCACCCCCCCCCCACGCACACTACTTTGGCGTTTTGTTTCGATTATGCATGCATTTTCCGACTGTCAGGAGCCACCTTGCTCTCCCTGCATGTTTCCCCCATGTTTTCATGGGGAAAATTCAGTACAAAGAAACAGAAATTGGAAAAGAATCCCGTGTGTGATTCGCATAAGGAAGAGGAGAAATTGAAATGGGCATTTTCAGGTTGAAGCAGCAGGGAGGAGAAATTCAAAGCCAGTCCTGTAGCAGAAATGGAATGCACATGGCACGCATCAGGAGAGCTTTACCACTGTGTAAGTACTCTCTGGACAAATTCTGGACTCATAATTATGGGCAGTTTACTGGTCCTAATAATATCATGAAAGGCAATGCAGGAGGATAAAAGAAACAGAAGCAAGCAAGCAAGCAAAAATCCCTAACCAGTTCTGATCCAGAAGACCAAGTTCCAACCGCATGTTGTCAACAAGCATTTCTCAGCAGCTGGCCTCCTTAAGAAGCCATGTTGGGTGTCTTTAAAGTGTATTTTGGAACATTTTTAAATGACATTTTCAACAGCTTTTCTCTTAGGATTACGCTGGAGACAGCTAGGAATGAAATGATGGGCGGAGAAGGCGGAGAATTCCAGGTGAACATTCCAAAGGCGTTACTCTGGTGCAAATGCGCCTTTGCTCCCGACATGAGAAGCCTATGGCTGCCCCATGCCTAGAGGTGTCAGGATGGCTGCGGATGGCTAAGAAGGCTCAATGCGATTGGAGACATCTGTTTTGGTTTTCATTTTTCAGTGTTATTAGTGCTTATTGGTACACGGCTGAGGAATGCGAGCAACCCTTTTGAAGTCAAGAGTGGGATTGTAAAGCCAGAGGCGTTTGGGTGGCGGGCCGGTGACCCCACCGCCTCACCTCGCTGCAAAGCACCCCTAATGCAGGGGGGTCAGAGGAAAGGACTTCAAACCAGGGCCAAAAAGAGAGGGGCACACACACAGTGGAATTTTCCATACGACACCAGAGGAAAACGAATGCCACAATGCAAACCTGTCGTCTTCATTTCTCTTTCATTAAGTGTAGAAAGAACATTTAATTGATTATTCATCTCCCTTTCAACTATTGATTAACACACAAGAAACGTGCATGTTAGTAACAATATATCCATGTTCTTTGAACGGGTGAAATTTAATAGGGCTGCCCCAAATATTCCAGTCTCCCCATGGCATAACACTGCTAGGTTTAGAAGGCCATCTAATCTGTCCTTCGCAATTTTATTTTACCATTCAGTCTGGGTGGTGTATATGGTTCTCCCTAACCTCATTTGATCCTTACAACAATCCTGTGAGGTAGGTTAGGCAGAGAAGTCTCAGCTGGCCCAAGGTCAACCAGTGAACTTCATGGCTCAGGGGCGAACTACATGTGCCATTTTCCCTGGGGATGGGCGACCTTGGGCCAGTCACAGTTCTCTCAGAACTCTCTCAGCCCACGCGGAGGCAGGCAATGGCAAACCTCTGAACGTCTCTTGCCTTGAAAACTCTATGGGGCTTGATTCAAATGGGACCATGGCGTGCAAACAGAATGGCCTAAGACTGTCTCCCCTTCCATGTTGTCAACATAGCCCCAAGGGGGAAGCTGGTGTACTAATGAGCTACACATGATGTTTCCACAATTGGACAAGTTGTGTCCCTACTGATAGATACCCAAGCATCAAATTTATTATTTATTATTCAGTTCATATTGTTCAGGCAGCACCTTCCCTAATTGCTCAAAGGACTTTGCACATGCTTTCTCAGTAATCTTTGCAATGGCCCTGGAAGGCAGGCCAATATTCTTATCCCTGTATTACAGATGGTATTGAAAGATCATGGGAGGGAAGGCAGTATGGTATAGCCCCATCTCGTTAGATCCTGGAAGATAAGCAGGGTTGGTACTTGGATGGGGGACCGCCAAGGAAGATTCAGATTCAGACACCTTTATTGGCATAGTAAAATAGCAACAAGGGAGCATAAATACAGGCACCCGCAAGGGCCAAGGAAGACTGCAGCGGAGGGCAATGGCAAACCACCTCGGCTTCTCACTTGCCTTGAAGGCCCCTTGCTGGGGTTGCTATAATAAGTCCATTATGGCTTGACGACACATAAGTACATACTGAGGGATAGTGGTTTACTTACAACAACCAGAATTGCTCATAGATCTGATAAAGTCTGGAGATTGCTAGCATTTGAAGAACAGTGTTCTGACTTTAAAAAACGACAATAATACCATCTTATCAAAAAACTGAACTTGGTAAGTCTTGCTGATAAATGTCTCTGGCCATCATAGCACATTTCTTTATGGCAATTATAGCCTACCTCTCTTCTGACATGGAATTCAAGGCTGCATATGATAGATTTCAGACCTGCTTAGTTGCAGCCGGGATGCTGTATGTAAAGATGATTTTGCATTTCTCATCCCTGCCATTTGGATTCCCAAATACCCACTTCAATTTCGCTTCTCTCTTGTGTGACCCAAACCTGGGATTTTTAATTTCCATGCCATTTTCTGTTTCCTCATATCGATTTTTTCCCTGTCAAATGTGTGCATAGATCAATGTTATCTGTGTGCCAGTAATTCAACATTATACATGATATGTTTATCATACATATAAATCCTATACAAATTGTGTAGTTGCAATATAGAAAAATCCAGCAGTGAAAAGTGGAGGCGGAAACCACTGACAAAAAAAGATAAATGGATCTAAACAAGAGGGAACATTTGGTTGCTGCATTACATGCCTCCCTGGGCATGTTTTTCACCCAGAAGGTTTCTCATTTGGTCCTCAGCATGTCCTGTTATAGAAGATTGCAGGTAACAGATGGGGAAGACCACAACCTAAGATATTGAAGAGCCATGTTGGCTTGAACAGGCCAGTTTCAAAGGCAGATTCATATGTCATTAAAGTCTGGGATCTGGGTTCTGTTATCCATGTTCTGATTATATATACATTGGATTATGAGGGTCTGCCTTTGAAGATGGTTCAGAAGTTTCAGTTGAAACAAAATGTTGACTACCTTGGACTGGTGCCCCTGAACAAACCATGAGAGAGCCAGCGTGCTGTAGTGGTTAAGAGCGGAGGACTGTAATCTGGAGAATCAGGTTTGATTCCCCACTCCTCCACATGAGCGGCGGACTGTAATCTGGAGAACTGGGTTGCTTTCCCCACTGCTCCTCATGAAACCTGCTGGGTGACGTTGGGCTAGTCACAGTTCTCTCAGAACTCTTTCAGCCCCACCTACCCCACAGAGTGCCTTTTGTGGGGTAGGGGGGTGAGGGAAGGGAACTGTAAGCAGCTTTGAGACTCCTTAAAAGGGAGAGAAAAGCAGGTATAAACAACAACTCTTCTTCTTCTAAAGCCCTATACGATTTGATGCCAACATACCTGAAGGACCACCTACTCCTTTATGACTGCTCGACCACTACGGTCATCTTTGGAGGTGCTGTTTTGGGTGCCCAACCTTCCGAGGCTAGCCGGGGGCAACCCAAGAGAGGACGTCAGTCATGGCACTGAAGCGCTGGAAGTCCCCCCCCCCCGGAGAGGTTTGTCTGCCCTCTAATATTAGGTGCCCGGCTTTGAATTGAGGGTCTTTTACCGCAAGTGTGTGTGTTTTTTTTTTAAACACATGTATTGTTTATGATTTTAAGATACTTCATGATGAACCCAGAAGGGTTGAGAAGGAGGGACACAATTTAAAAACAAAACCACCCCCACCCCCAAATTAATAGAGAAGCAAAGAGACGGAGATCACTTTTATTTTCCTTTGGCACAGCCCATCAATGTAAGTTCCGAAACGAAAGCCACAATAAAGATTTCCTTTTCTTTTTGAAGCAAAAGCAATTTTGATTTTTTTTTTAAAGCACAACACCAGAATAAATCCCACATTTAAGATTCTTGGCCCCAAAGATGGAAATAATTGTCGCTTTTTGTAATAACAATAAAAGCAGATGTTGGTAAGAACAAAATTTTTGCGCAAAAATGTTCCACGGAGATTATTGGCCGTTGTTGTTTTTTTGGTGCCGTCGGGACTGAGCTGTTCAGTAGGAGCTGCAAATTGTTCTTTGTGGATTATCGCTGGTGGATTGGGGTGGTGGGGGGAGACGCAGTTAAACAAAGGAGCGAAGTTAACAACACCGCGGGGTCTCTTCAGCAAAGGCAATTTAACACAGAACTATTTTTCTCTGTGTAGGGTGACATGGAAAATGATTAGCCCACGAAGCCGTCATCCAACTTCCAGGACCCTGAGACCTCTGTTTAGATTTCCTGCCCCTCTGAAGTGGTGGGGCTTCCATATCCGCTTGGGGTTGTTCTGGTTTTTAATTTGGCACAACCTGTAAGTGTAAAGTAGATTTTCTTATAACTACTGCTGTTTGAAAATATTGACTAATTCTACCCCATTCTTTATGTGGACGCCGGAAATCTGGGTGGCAGACTGAAAGAATAACGGTTAATCTGTTTTAGACACCTCTAGTGGTTAGATTGTGGAAATGTGAGGTTGATAATCATTCATTTAAAGCAGTGGTTCCCAACCATTTTTTGACCAGGGACCACTAGGACTTTTTTGTTCGGTGCAGGGACCCCAAGGTTCAAAATAAAAATTCTGAGAATTTGAAAATAAACTTTAATCATAACTGTTAGTTAAACATTAAACTTAGAATAATATTTGAATATATATTTTTATAATAGAGAACTTTTAATTGAAAATATTAATTTATTATGGGTTTATAACTTTGTTTCGCGGACCTTAATTTAGTTCTCGCGGACCCCTGGGGGTCCATGGACCCCTGGTTGGGAACCAGTGATTTAAAGGAAAGCATATTTTCTGTAACTTGTTTTGATCAGGTGTCTCCAACGTGGTGCCCATGAGTGCCATAGAACCTGCCAAGTTTGAACACATGAACACATCTGCCATCTACTGAATCAGACCCTTGGTCCATCAAAGTCAGGACTGACTACTCTGTCCAGCAGCAGCTCTCCAGGGTCTCAGGCAGAAGTCTTTCACATCACCTACTTGCCTAGTCCCTTTAACTGGAGATGCCAGGGACTGAACCTGGGACCTTCTGTATGCCAAGCAGATGCTCTACCACTGAGGCACGGCTGGGCGGGGCCACATGGGGCTTTTGCCCAATAAGGCTTCTGATTGGCCACTGTAGATCTGATTGGCTGTACAGATTTTTTTTAAAAAAAACCTGCTTCAGCATCAGCTGCCACTACAGCACAAGGAACTTCACTGCATTGCTGAAGGCAAACTGTGTGTTGACTTAAAAAGGCATACTGTTAGGTAGAGCTTTTGCCTGAATTGTTGCAGAGTTACTATTAGAGTTATGCATAAACTCGCTCCATGATAATTTGTGGTTGTCTCTGCCTCCTGCAGGAGCCCTGTGGCGCAGAGTGGTAATCTGCAGTACTGCAGTCCAAGCTCTGCTTACGACCTGAGTTCGATCCCAATAGAAGTTGGTTTCAGGTAGCCAGCTCAAGGTTGACTCAGCCTTCCATCCTTCTGAGGTTGGTAAAGTGAGTACCCAGCTTGCTGGGGGTAAAGGGAAGATGACTGGGGGGAAGGCACTGGCAAACCACCCCGTAAACAAAGTCTGCCTAGGAAACGGTGGGATGTGAAGTCACCCCATGGGTCAGGAATGACCCGGTGCTTGCACAGGGGACTTTTACCTTTACCTTTTACTGCCTCCTGCAGCAGCCATGTTGTGATTGAACTCATAACCCTATGTCATAATTCCAAAGCTACACACAAGCTCTAAAAGGTTCAGATCCTTGGTCACAGCAAAATCATGCAAAATTTAGAGATAAAATACAAAAGTACATTTCATCAAGATAATCATTGAAACGACCTATTGTGGTAGGGTTATTAGAGACTCAGTCTAGGATCCAAAAAACCTGTCAACACAATCCATGTAGTACTTTTTATTAAAACCAGCCCAATGACATATAACAGTATACAAGCTTTTGAATTCACTGAAACTCCTTATCAGGACAAATTCTACAAAATAAAAAGATGGGAGAAACCTAGGGTTGCCAGCCTCCATGCTAGGTACTGTGTATGGGTAGGGTTGCCAACTGCCAGGTAGCAGCAGGAGATCTCCTGCTAATACAACTGATCTCCAGCCAATAGAGATCAGATCACCTGGAGAAAATGGCCACTTTGGCAATTGAACTCTATGGCATTGAAATCCCTCCCCTCTCCAAACCCCGCCCTCCTCAGGCTCCACCCCCAAAATCCCAATCTGGATTTGGCAACCCTAAGAAAAACCCATATTTTTCAGATCATTATTTTAAGACCATGTCATGCCAGCATATAGTTGATCTTCTGACAGGCAAAGAAGAATCAGGTTTCATTCAATTTGCGGTAGACCAGAGGCCATAAAAGCAAAAACCTAGGACCTAGCAGACCTTGATTGGAATCCCTCCATTTCAGTCTTACGACAGCTCTGAGAGGTAGGTTAGTTTTTGATAGAATGGTACAAGGTGAGCTTTACAATATCCCAATGAGCTTTACAATTGAGTTGTCATTTGAATCTGGATTTCCGAAATTTTTGTCAAACACTCTAACCACTACACAACATTGGCTCTTCTTGAATGCTTCTTGAAATGCCTCAGATATTTATGAGGAACCCCCAAATTATCTTTGAATATCACTTTAGGTAAAATGTTGATGTCAGCTTCAGATACAAAGAATACACACCAGGAACATACAGGCACCCAGGGGGGCTCCTTTTTTCTTCTTAACCAATAAAAACATTACAGTTGTCTGGTATCGCTACTGAAATGTGTGTGGAGATCTTTCACTAAGGACGTTAATGTTCACAAAGGAAGTGAACCCCTCAGATCTCATAAATCCTTATGGTTAAGACATTAACAGTATAAAGATAATTAACTAATTCTAGTTTTTATGGCTGAGAAAGGTGTCAACCATAACTAACATTTTTAATGAATTCTAAAGCCCTGGAGGAGTGAGATCTTCTTTTAAATTACTTCTGAGGTTCTGACAGATTTTTCCCCCTGATTTTTTTATTCCTTCCTTTATTAATGTCACATATTTATTTAAAATGTTTAGTTTGCTTTTCTACCTAAAATCAGGCCACCCAAAATAACATATAACTACAAGATTCAGGGGAAAACTCAGAATTACAATTTAAAAGAAAACAATCATTAACAACTGGCAAATGAACCAATCTAAAATGCAGACTATAAAACTCAGCCAGGAGTACATCTCAAACAACTTTCCAACCAAAGCATTCTTTAAAAGCATGACTTTTTACTTGCCTTTGGAGAACAGAAGAGACGAATGCACTTCTCTGTGGGGGGAACTGGTGCAAACACGAACAAGTTCATGTCCCTCATAATCATCTTCCCTTCCCTTCAGTAGTAGGGGGACTTGGAACATGGCCCCTGGTGATGACCTTAACATCTAGGAAGATGCACATGGACTAGGTAGCATCTTAGTCCTGGACTATATGAAGGCATGTTATGTCAATGATAGGCCAGTATTTCAAGAGCAAGAGGGCATGCATTGAAGTATCTTCTGGGAACATCTACTTTCATATAAGCCCCATCTGCTCTTTAAGATCTAATCATAAGCCCCTACTCAGAATAATACCTCAGATGGATGCAAGATTGTTCTGGTTCTCCGATCAGGAGAAAGAGCTGGTAGAATGCTAAGAAGACACAATGGACTACACACATTCCAGTTTTGCACCTTTGGGGAAAACAAAAAATCTCCATGTGAAGTGAAGCTACATTTGAGCCGCTTCCAGACTGCTACCAAACCCTTATGTGGTTTGGCCCCAGTTCAGCAAGGGTTTGGTTTTGTGCAGCCTACCCAGCAGATCCCCTCCCTCATTCCAAACATACCCTTGTGAGGATGAATGGTAGCGAGGGGACCTTATGTTTAACCTCTCAAGCATCCACGAGAGCATCTATAGAGTCTAGGAGAGGGCTATGGCTCAGTGATAGAGCATCTGCTTGGCATGCAGAAGGTCCCAGGTTCAATCCAGTTAAAGGGACCAGGCACGTAGGTGATGCGAAAGACCTCTACCTGAGACCCTGGGGAGCCAATGCTGGTCTGAGTAGACAATACTGACTTTGATGGACCGAGGGTCTGATTCAGTAGAAGGCAGCTTCATGTGTTCAACCATGTGAAATATAATGAACCAGGCTTCCAGCATCAAAGGATGTTCTGCAGTGCTCTGATAGGCAAATTGCAAGCACAACTGCATCTTGGTAAGCGACCACTTGGGTAAAGAGATGCCTGTATGCTCACCGATCTTTTTCATTGAAGCCCCTTGGATCCTACAGGGCACATGAGTAGCAGTGAGCACATTTTACGCATTCCATTTCTTCCGAAAGTCCATTCTGTGCTGCATCCCACTCTATCTTAATTTCGGTTTAACTAAGACAATTTATAAAAATAACTTCAGAAGTGTGCTGTTTGCATTTTGCCGCAGCTTTCAATTCCTTCAGCTTATTTGCATCTTTCCGCCTCTCCGCTTTATTGATGAGCCAGCATGGATAAAACACTGCAAAATGCTCTCTTTAGGCAATTGTACATACAGTTTGCATCCATTTTTGAGCGGCATTTTGCTGATAGGCATGAGCTCTTCTGCACACTAGTGAAGCATCAGATTTTAAAAAGAATCTTGATAGAAGCATATATATGATCACATCAAGACTACTTTGAGGCACTGTTTTTATCATTCTGCACCTGTAATGTGGAGGGGGAAGGGATTAAAAGGAAGGGACCAAAAACTGTGACAAATTGTGCATGCGCAGTGCCTTGTACAAAACTGAGAAATAAAAGAAAGAAACAGCACAGGATTTCCAGTTCTCCACTCCCTAATGCAGTTCCATTTTAGAAACAAGACCAGGTAATTAAAAATTCAGGGGGAAATTTGGATGTGGAAAATTTCAGAAATATCCAAAATAAGCAATACGGCCTCTTTCCTTTCTTTTGGATTTCCCATATCACAACCGTGATCCATTTGGATCTGCCTGATTTTTCTTGTTATCACCGATGCTTCTTCTGTTTCTTTCACAACATTGATGCGCAATTTAGACAAAAGTAACGTTGAACAAGCCCTGAACTGGACAAGCTAACCCGATCTCGTGAGATGTTGAAAACTAAGCAGGGTCAGCCCTGGTTAGTACTTTGATGGGAGACCACCAAGGAATTCCAACGTAGCTACATAGAGGCAGGCTATGACAAACCACTTCTGTTAGTCTCTTTCCTTGAAAACTCTACAGTGTTACCATAAGGTGGCTGCCATTTATTGGAACTTTTCACCACTACCCAAATGTGCTTATTTTAATGGGGAGGGGGATTTCAGGAATGAGAAACGTGGTTCATTTATTGCTCAAGGGTTCATATAAAAGGTAAAGATCCCCTGTGCAAGCACCAGGTCATTCCTGACCCATGGGGTGACGTCACATCCCGACGTTTCCAAGGCAGACTGTTTTACGGGGTGGTTTGCCAGTGCCTTCCCCAGTCATCTTCCTTTTACCCCCAGCAAGCTGGGTGCTCATTTTACCAACCTCGGAAGGATGGAAGGCTGAGTCGACCTTGAGCCGGCTACCTGAAACCGACTTCTGTTGGGATCGAGCTCAGGTCGTGAGCAGAGCTTGGAATGCAGTACTGCAGCTTACCACTCTGCACCACGGGGCGGGGGTTCATATACCAAGGGAGAAATGAAACTGGGGGGTGTCAAAGCTTGCCGAATTCAGTCTCATTCTGCCACTGCAGCAACAACTGCAATATGATGTGCTATGAGCCAAGTGTCTGGAAAGTTTTTAGATTATTTTGGAGAGTAAGAAGCAAAGCTTCTCCCTGCAGCCTTTGACTTCTGGGAGGAAAATTCACCCCTCCCCTTTGACTTTTGGGAGAAATATCACCCCCCCCCCATGTGTGTGTTTTATTTTTTGGGACAGATTGCACAACCTTGCACTTGGATGAAAGCATTCTCAGGTGTGGCAGGAAACTATTTTGTATTGCATACCTTGTTTTCCCTCCCTCCTCGCCTTTTGATGTGTGCATTCCATACAGGCAGGGATTGGAATATGCTGGATTGAAATAAGCAGGGGAAAGAGAGAGCTGCCGTACCTGGAACACTTGCCAACTCTACTGGGAAGGGATGATGAAACAAAGTTTAAAAACAAAACAAAAAACAAATGTGGCTGAAGATGAGCGGCAGAGAGAACATGCTTTGAAAGCAAGCCCAAACTCCCATCTCTGGCATAGTCAGTTCCAACATCCAGTTGGTGGCTGGAGATCTCCCGCTATTACAACTGATCTCCAGGTGATAGAGATCACTTCCGCCGGAGAAAATGGCCGCTTTGGCCATTGAACTCTATGGCATTGAATCCCTCCCTTCTTCAAACCCCGCTCTCCTCAGGCTCCACCCCCAAAATCTCCAGATAATTCCCAATCCAGAGCTGGCAACCCTAGCCAGAAGGTGCTGGGAAAACCCTCTTCCTGAGGCCACGGACAGCCACTCAGTTTGGGGAGACATCACCGGATCAAATGAGCCAGTGATCCAGGTCATATCAAGGCAGCTTCAGCAATTTAGGGGCAAAAAAAAAATAGGATGTTTTCCCAGGAGGCAAACATTCAGGACTTCAAGAATGACTTGATTCTGCAGGAGTGCTGAAAAGTCACATGGCACAGAACAAAGAATTGGCAAGGAAAAGCTCCGCTTTCAATTATTTTTTTAAGGCACGTTTCTAGCATCTCATGGTTGCATAAATGGTCCTGAACCTCCAGGGTTAACTGCAGGAGAAATCTTAGAAGCCAGAACAGTTGCTGGCGCTGCTGTATTGCTGCGCTGATGTTCCTACATCAACACTGATGTGCCCCTTCTGCTGATGTGTGGTGGCCAGAGCAACTAGATAAGGTTGCCGACTCTGGCTTGGGAAATTCTTGGAGATTTGGGGGTAAAGCCTGGGGAGGGACCTCAGCAGGGTGTATTGCCACAGAGTCCACCCTCCCAAGCAGCTGTTTTCTCCAGGGGAACTGATCTCTGTAGTTAACGTTGCCAACCTCCAGGTATGAGCTGGAGATCTCCTGCTATTACGACTGATCTCCAGCCGATAGAGATGAGTTCACCTGGAGAAAATGGCTGCTTGGGCAATTGGACTCTATGCCATTGAAGTCCCTCCCCAAACGCCGCCCTCCTCAGGATCCACCCCAAAAACCTCCCACCAGTGGCGAAGAGGGACCTGGCAACCCTATCTGTAGTCCAGAGATCAGTTGTAATTCCAGGAGATCTCCAGGCCCCATCTGGAGGTTGGCAATCCTACTTGAACTTAAACACACACAAAAAAGATCAACACCCCCACAAAAGTATTCTACATATTCTTCAAAGGATGAATGTGATGTGCTGTGGACGGTAGGTCTGAACTTTGTTTGGCAAGCAAATGTCGATGGCTATCAGTCAGGAAAACCTCAAAGGGAAGACACTTCAACCAGAGATTTATTTATTTTTTTCTGCCACAATATGCTTATGCGAGCGGCTCTTAATCCTAAACAGGTGCCTGGAAAATGACAGACTACCAGGGTTTTGGAAAGGGGGAAAAAAAGCATTAAACAGGCTTGTAGGTAGCTCAGATGACTTCTGCTGATAGGACGGAGCCTTGAGGCTTCCCACGCCCACTGCTGGCACATCTGAAGCACTGACTCATTCGGGGCCGAGCCCTCTTGAAGCAGCAGCAGCAGCCTCCTGCAATAGGAGGCCAAGTCCCAGAGAAACCTTCTACTCTGAGCGCCTCCGCAACTACCTTTGAGCCGGTCCTTACATGATTGATGGGTCACATGAGCATGGGGCGGGAGGAAGGGAGTGCTTCCAACTTCCTTAAGGCACAGCTCGGATGGGATGGCCACCTGGGACTGACTTGCTCCGCACCTGTGCGTTTAATAGCTACCCACCACAACGGCTTCCCCAGTTATCTGTCCCCATGCCAGGAAGAGCTCTCGTTGCTCAGTGCCTTGCTCAAGCAGGCATCTATCTATATTTTTCTGGCAAGACTTCTGTGCTTTGAAGAACTGTATGACAGGCAGAAATCCAATAGGTGAAGCTTACCCTGGCATGGAGATGCAGGAGTGGGAATGACAGAGACATGCATACCAATGGAATGCTGTCCCTTTGCCTGGCAACCTTTCTGACATTCAGGGGTCGGGTGGAAACACACCTATTTTTTTAAGCCTTCTGCTGCTTGTCATGTGATATTTCTTTGTCACTCTTTTGTGCTTTTTTACTGGAATATTTCATTGTCCCCGTTCCCTGCTCCCATCTAAAGAGCTGGTTTTATGGCACCCCCCTTTGAAAACTGTAGTGCTTTGACTTTCTGACTCCTTTTAACACTTCTCTAAGATACTTTTAGGGTTTGTATGGTGGGGGGTTGCCAGTTGTTTACTGCATTTAGTTTAATAATTTTTAAAAATATATACTTGTGAAATAATTTTTGAATTTTGTGTATTTCATATAACCCAGCCCAAGAATTAATGTGGCTGGGCTGGTTGGGTAGAAAGGTCTAAAATAGATAAATAGGTGAAGCTACCATATACTACATCAGAACATTAATCCATTTAGCTGTATAGTGTCTTTTCTGATTGACAAATGGCTCTCTGGGTTTGTTGGCAGACCCTGGGTCTTTCCCAGCACCTGGAATCCTTTCACTGGAGATGTCAGGGATTGAACCGGACACCTTCTGTGCTACCCCCAAGCTCATAATTATGGCTGTCTGAAGCCATAGTCAGTCCCTTTGGCCAATATATGTCTCCTCTGTCAGGCTGTGGGTCATTAGGGTCTCTTCCCAGAACCTGCTGTGGAGTGAATGGAACTGGAAATACCAGAGATAGAACCTGTGTGTGTTGTGTGTGTTAAGTGCCGTCAAGTCGTTTCCAACTCATGGTGACCCTATGAATCAATGTCCTCCAAAGTGTCCTATCCTTAACAGCCTTGCTCAGATCTTGCAAATTGAGGGCCGTGGCTTCCTTTATAGAGTCAATCCATCTCGTGTTGGGTCTTCCTCTTTTCCTGCTGCCTTCAACTTTTCCTAGCATGATTGTCTTTTCCAGTGACTCTTGTCTTCTCATAGTATGTCCAAAGTATGACAGTCTCAGTTTAGTCATTTTAGCTTCTAGGGTCAGTTCAGGCTTGATTTGATCTAAAACCCACTGATTTGTTTTTTTGGCAGTCCAGGGTATCCGTAACACACTCCTCCAACACCACATTTCAAAGGAATCTACTTTCTTCCTATCCGCTTTCTTCATTGTCCAGCTCTCACATCCATACATAGTAATAGGGAATACGATGGCATGTATTAAACTGATCTTGGTTGCCAGTGACACATCCTTACACTTCAGAATCTTTTCTAGCTCCTTCATGGCGGCCCTTCCCAGTCTCAATCTCCTTCTGATTTCTTGGCTGCAGTCTCCCTTTTGGTTGATGATGGAACCAAGGAATAGAAAGTCTTCAACAATTTCAATTTCTTCATTGTTAACCTTAAAGTTGTGTAATTCTGCTGTAGTCATTTCTTTTGTCTTCTTGATATTCAGCTGCAGTCCTGCTTTGGCCCTTTCTCTTTTAACTTTCAGCAGTAGTCGTTTCAAGTCTTCAAGATAGAACCTGGTTCCTTCTATATACAAATATGCCCTATATGTCTGAGGTGTGGCTCCTCCATTGGGGAAGGCAAGCTTGAGAAGATGTAGACTATGCTTTCTGAAATTTCAAAAACCAGAAAGAAGCTTTACTTATCCATAAGCATTAAGTATTACCATGAGGTGTTTCGGAGGCACAGGAAGTAGTATTATGGAATTCTCATCATGGCTATTCCTTATTGGTTTAAAGCTTGGATTACTGTTGGCTAAGGAATTTTAAAGAATAATCTATGCATTCTTTTTTTTTTGGTCTTTAACATTAGGTGACTTGTGATTGTTATTTTTGCATTGCTCTCTGCTGTGTAATATGCAAAAGAGCTGCTGCTAATGTCTACAACTGTTATAAAACTACAAAACCCATGTTGCAGTTTAGCTGACCAGGACTAGGATTTTTGTCCAGGCAAGACTACAAACCCCTTGGTGCATTGCACAGGCCAGGAAGAACATACACATGAATATCATTGGTAGCTTTTACCTCAAGTAAGTCATTTACCATAGGAAAGGGATGGAAAGGTGAGCAGAAATGAATGAAATACGAAAACGGATGCATTTTCCTGCAGTTTGGAGCTCAGAAGACAGAACAAGAAACAAACTCCCGCTGCAGAATTTGCCTGTCGTTCGCCACAGTGCAGGAAAAGCGTCCATAAACTGCCTTGTTACTGACAATCTTTATTCATTGTTCTCAATTTGTGCCTTTTTTTAAAAGGGGGGGGAGAATTAAATTTCTCCAAAATCGTCGCCCGCCACGCAGCCTGTAATCCGTATTAGTGTAAATCCCAATTAAAAGGCTCTCAAAAGCTATGACTAATCCTGTCTGGGTTGTGCAGAGTGACAAGCTGCCGTTAGCTGTCATTGTGCATCAAAGAGGCCCGACAGGTTTATTCCCACCGCACTGATGGACAACTCAAGGACCGACAGAGATGCCGTGAATCGGCCCGAGTGCTCGGTGGCAGCCAGGGGATTAGAACCCCTCCACTGCTGGCAACCTCCAGCCCCTGCGCCTGGCATCTGAACACGGGTGGGCGCTCTGGTGCCGTCTCCCTTCCCCACCCACGGCTGCTGAGGCACCATGTAATCGGGTGAAATTGAAACACATGTCTAGACTTCAAGAACCAGAGCCCACTCTCAGGGTTATTTGCATGCGTGCACAAAGGGAGGGAATTTCTCTTGTCAGCAAAACCTCCTCCCTCTACCGGCACTGTGGAGCCGGGAGGCGGTAAGCTTACATATAATTAGCAATGAAAACACCATCCCACTTACCCGTTCTGATGAGTCTTTTGGCAAGGGTACAGATCTGCCTCAGAAGCAACAGCTAAGGAGAGAAGAGAGAAAAAAAAAACCACGGGCAAGCAGCTGCTTTGCCTGGTTACTAAAGGCTTTTCCAGGTGTTTTTTTTTTAATCCAGATTTCCCTCCCTCACCCTGCTTAGCATGACTCATGCGCCAGTCTAAGCATACCGTGGAGCTATTCTATTCCTACTATTCTTAGGATTGCCAGGTCCCTCTTCGCCACCGGCGGGAGGTTTTGGGGGTTGAGCCTGAGGTGGGTGAGGTGGGGGAGGGGAGGGGAGGGATTTCAATGCCATAGAGTCCAATTGCCAAAGCGGCCATTTTCTCCAGGTGAACTGATCTCTATCGGCTGGAGATCAGTTATAATAGCAGGAGAGCTCCAGCTAGTACCTGGAGGTTGGCAACCCTAAGTATTCTATTCCATTCTTCTGGAATTTTGCTTTCACACAAGCCGAATAATGCACTGCTAATCCTCTTTCAATGCACTTTAACGATCATTTGCAAGTGGATGTTGCCATTTCACACAGTAAAATTCAGCTGCAAAGTGCATTAAAATGGATTGAAAGTGCATTATTCAGCAAGTGTGAAAGCGCCCTAGGTGTTGCATTTCACTCCTTTCTAACACAAGTTTAACTCTGAGGATTTCTAAAACGAATGCCTTCATTGGAACATGTGCAGTCTTCTGCAGCTCTCCATCATATCTTTTCCTGTCTCTGCATTACTAATGTGCTTAGGTACATCGATAAAATATGGCAAAGAACGAGAGAGCTAGAGACCAGTCTTGCTACACCTGTACGTATGGTTGCATTCAGATTCTTTTTTGTGCGATGTTTTGGCAAGGTGTGTCTGAGCTCCTAAGCCTTGGCAAAGCTGTGCACAAAAAGGATCGTAGTCCAATCATATATAAAATGCATGGATTTCCAATATTTGTATCCTGACTCTCCAGATATCTGCTTGAAATGACAACAATCAAGTCAGTATTATTCTTTTTGGTGATTTTAATCTCTGTACAAACTGCACACACGCAGCACTTTTGCATTTTTCAAACACAGTATTATGGAGAATTACCAATGCTTCCGTTTTGTTTCGAAACCAGACTAGGTAATTCCAAATTCCAAATTTGGGGAGAAATTCAGATGTGGAATAGTTTGGATTGGCAATAGAAATTTTGTGTAAAGTGGAAATCAAAGGCTATTTGAAGTTTCTCCTTCAATGAAAAAAGGAATCTCAAGGGATGCCAAAGGCCACTGAAATTTGTCCAGCTTCCATGCATCCTTTAGTTGCCAGTAGATTTTGCCCCGTGAAAAATCTGGATCACATTTCGAGGCTTCTTCTGAGAAGAATCTGGTAAAAAATAAATTCCCAGAGGGGAGCTGAAAGAGTTTTAGTGAGAATTAAAGTTAAAGAACTCTTACAGCCGCTTTGTTCAATGGGACTTTCTTGTGTAAGATTTGCAGCCTTAGGAATCATGTGCATTTTAATTGCTTAATCAATTAACTCATTGATTAAATGTTCCTACATTTGCATGACAATAAAACAAAGTTCTGACAAAAAGCTGTTCCTTGTTTTTAGAGGTGTCGTAGCAAACTCCATAGTTCTGCTGGGTAAGACCAGTGGCCCATTAGTCCAGCTGTTTCCAACAGCAACCAACCGCATGTCACTGGACAGGGCATGTTGGGAACAGCCCCTACTTGCTGAGCTGACTCCTTCCCCTCCATCTGACCAACAGAGGTGTTCTGCTCTGAACCTGGGGGTGTAAATGTTCAGCATGGTTTCATTATACATATTTGCATCTATTTATCAATCATATTTTTATCCTCCAAGGAGCTCCGGGCAGTAGGTGATGTGAAAGACCTTGACCTGAGACCCTGGAGAGCCCTGAAAGTTATGCTAAGCTAATAGAGTGGTTCATCCTAAGTCACCCAGTGAATTTCATGGCTGAGTAGGAATTTGAATTCAGGACTCTCCAATTGTAATAGAACACTCTAATCACTACACCAGGCATTTTCTCCTGTAAGGAAAAGAGAGAGGAGAATGCCTTGACTTAAAAATTGCCTTTTAAATAATCTGCTGCCCAATATATTCAGGGTACCTTTTTAATGCATCAAAAGGTTTTTAATCAATGCATGTAATTTATTAATGGATTAATTATTTCAGCACTAAAAATAAAGGAATTTCTTCGAGGGTAGGAAAGGGACTCGGCCATCCCTATTCAGGACAAACTGAAGAAGAGATATTTTGTATTAATTAGCCCTTGGAATTCATTGCCACAGAATGGGGTGATGGTCCCTGGCTAAGTTGGCTTTACAAAAACAATGAAACAAACTCAGGGATGTATCAATATCACCAGAGCCTCTGTGTACAGGGGCAGTATATCTGTGACCGCTAAATGTATAGAAAAAACAGGGGGATAGCCCATCCTTTGCTTCAGAACGTCCACAGGACTCTGGCTGGCATTCCTCTGCGAAAAATGGCTGCATCCACTTCAGGAAAGGAAGGAGGAAGGTGTGTGCAGAGGGCGGGGAGAAGAAGGCAAGCTTGCATAAGCCGTACACTAGGAAAAACGTGCCTATCTCGTGGGAGGACGGCAGAACGCTTTGCAAGCTCAGAGCGATTGCCAGGGGGGCACCGATGTTATCTCGCTGGTGCGGAATGGGCACAACCTGTTGCCCCCGAGGTGCCACGGTGAGTCACCGGCAGCCTTGGGAGGGACCCAGGCGCTCTGCTTCTTGCTCCTTCCACTCCAAAGGGCTGGGGAGCATTCTCGGTATGAGAATGTGCCCTGGGGATCGCTTGCCATGCTGGGTAGGGGAGTTATCTCAGCGCTGAGTGTGTTCACACACATACTTAGCTCAGTTCAAAGCAAGGCCCGCCCACACATCACCCTTTCCACTCTCTGCGGCGCTTGAACGGTGGCAGCGTTTGCACATCAGCAGCATAACAAGCCGAATTACACTCCGCATTTCTAGTAGGGACAGGTTGATATATTCATGGGTGTGTGTGTTTGTGTTACATACAGCAGTCTTTCCCTGTCTCTCTCCCCAGTGCCCATGGACTAGGGTTGCCAGGTCCCTCTTCACCACCGGCCGGAGGTTTTTGGGGTGGAGCCTGAGGAGGGCGGGGTTTGGGGAGGGGAGGGACTTCAGTGCCGTAGAGTCCAATTGCCAAAGCGGCCATGTTCTCCAGGTGAACTGATCTCTATCAGCTGGAGATTAGTTGTAATAGCAGGAGATCTCCAGCTAGTACCCGGAGGTTGGCAGGAGATCTCCAGCTAGCACCTACCATAGACCCTCCAAAAATACCTATTGGTGGAGGGCTTCATACCTATCATTTTTTGTGCCCCTCTGCTTCCTCCAAGGGGCTCGAGGCAACATACAGGGTTCTCCTCTGTCCGTGAGTCAGAGACAGAGTGATTGGTCCAAGGTCACCAAAATGAATATCATGACTGAGCAGGGATTTGAACCCAGGTCTCCCCATTCTACCCACAACACCGCACTGACTCTCTGTGCAATATGATAGGAAAGAGACATGATAGGAAAGAGAAAGAGCAGCTGCAGGTTAGGTTTTCAGGGGCTTCTTGCTCACCGGAGGGGGATGGGGGTAGGGTTGCCAGTTCCAGGCTGGGGGACTCCTGGAGATTTGGGGTTTGAGCCTGAGGAGGACAGGGATCTCAGTGGGGTACAATGCCACATAGTCCACCCTCCAAAGTATCCATTATCTCCAGGGGAATTGATCTCTGTAGTCTGGAGATGAGCTGTAATTCTGGGGGGTCCCCAGCTCCTACCTGGAGGCTGGCATCCCTACTGCTGGTCTGCATCTCTTTCTTCTTCTCTTGCTTGGAAATCTAACAAAATCCCACCCCACCACCCTGATTGACAACAACCTAGAATTCTTTTTGCTTGCTACACTTCCTGTTGACCATGGGTTTGCCTGCACGGTCTAGAGGTGGAGTGTTGGAGTAAGATCTGAAAGGCCCCGGTCTGAATCCCCATTCTTCCATGGAAGCTCAGTGGGCGATCTTAGGCCAGTCATTCTTTCAGCCTAGCCTACCTCACCGGATTGTTGTGAGGATAAGATGGAAGGGAGGAGAATGACGTTGGAAGCTGTTTTGGGCCCACGTTGGAGAGAAAAGCATCCAAATACATACATAAATAGCTTATTGCTAATAGCCCTTCTAATCTTTTAACTAGTTTAATGCACTGACAATGTTGCATGGTTTATTCGACTGTTATTTGTGATATATTTTTACAATTTAATTTGTATAGAAGAAGAGGAGTTGGTTTTTATATGCCGACTTTCTCTGCCACTTAAGGGAGACTTGAACCGGCTTACAATCACCTTCCCTTCCCCTCCCCACAACAGACACCCTGTGAGGTAGGTGAGGTTGAGAGAGCTCTAACAGAGTTGTAACTTGCCCAAGGTCACCCAGCTGGCTTTGTGTGGAGGAGTAGGAAAGCAAATCCAGTTCACCAGATTAGCCTCTGCCGCTCATCTGGAGGAGTGGGGAATCAAACCCCGTTCTCCAGGTCAGAGTCCACCGCTCCAAACCACAGCTCTTAACCACTACACCATGCTGGGTTCTAAACTGTCTCAGGTAACCAATCGGTAGGATTGCCAGCTCTAGGTTGGGGAATACCTGGAGATTTTGGGGGGGGAGCCTGAGGAGGCTGGGTTTGGGGAGGGGAGAACCCCAGCAGGGTATAATGTCATAGAGTTTCTCCAGTTGAACTAATCTCTGTCACCTGGAGATCCGTTGGAATCCCAGGAGATCTCCAGCCACTCCGTGGAGATTGGCAACCCTATCAGTTGGGTACAGTGTGGGCCACTGATGTTTTCCATTATTTGAATAATCCTCCCTGGCCTTCTCAGCAACTAGGGTGAGGAGAAGACCATTTCAAGCTTCTCAAATTTCCTTACAGTCTGGAGTTCTTCTGGATGCGGCTTTCTGTGATTCTATAAAGCAGACGTTCAAGCAAAGAGTTGCCAGGAAACAACCTAAGTGCTTATCCTTGAAGAACATCCAGTGACTCCTAACATAATGTCCCTATTTGTGTGTGTTACAACAAGATGGTCAGATAACCAAACAGTCTCTGCCTGCAAAGTCTTGCAATCCGAACAAAATAAGAACAAAGGATGTCCTGGACAATTATTCGGTATAGACCTATAGACTCCTCCTTGCCCGGCCTTAACCATTCATCTCTTACAAATTTCCTTTGCTTAACCAGCTTCTTTGTTTTCTAAACTAGTATGTGAATAAGGGTGGGTTTCTGTCTCCCATTTCCTTCTGAGACACAAAATGCTGAAAAATCCATGACCAGCTATCCAATGTACTCTGTCGCACTGTTTATTGTATGTGTCCTACCACACTGACAAGTGCCTTTGCAATCCACTTTTGGTGTTATCACGCCTTAGTCAGTTTTCTGGTTGCTTTGAATTCTGTAATCATAGTCCTATTGTGTTATTGATCAGATACCTTGTGCTGTGTCATTATTTTTGTATTTTGCAAGCCGCCTTGATTCTCAGTGAGAAACACCAATTTGGGATTATTGTTGGACTGGATGGGAGAAAATGAATTGCAATTTAATCCAGAAAAGACAGAGGTACTTTTGATCAGAAACGTGACTGGCTTGGGGTTAGGTGTTGTACCTCTGTCAGGTGGGTCACACATCTCTTGAAAACCTAGGTCTGTAGTTTGGTGGTCCTCCTAGAACTGCTGTTGTTCCTAGATATCCAAGGGGTGGGCATGACTAGGAAAATGTTTAACCCATCTTTTCCAGCTGGAGCCTTTTTGAGATAGAAGGATCCATCTGTGGTTACTAATGATATTCAGACTAAACTGCTGTAAAGTGCTCTCCATGGGGCTGTCTTTGAAGAGTGTTCAGAAATTACAGCTAGTCCAGAATGCAGCTGCCAGGTTGCTAGTAAGGGCAAACCCCTGGGCATGTGCTATTCCCATTTTGTACCATGTGCACTGGTTTCCAATTGAATACCCATGTGCAAGGGGTATCATAGGATGTTGTTGTGTTCGGTCAACACAAATATTGGTCATGGTTGCATGACAGGTACTAAGGGGTTATCCAGCAGGTAAGACTCAGTGTAGAAAGTCTGAAACGCTGGTCAGGTCACATTAGGGTTGCCAACCTCCAGGTACTAGCTGGAGATCTCCTGCTATTACAACTGATCTCCAGCCGATAGAGATCAGTTCACCTGGAGAAAATGGCTGCTTGGGCAATTGGGCTCAATTGGAAGGCCCTCCCTTCCCCAAACCCCACCCTCCCTAGGCTCTGCCCCCAAAACCTCCCACCAGTGGCAAAGAGGGACCTGTCAACCCTAGGCCACATAGAAACTTTTCAGATCTCTCCAGATGCCCACATTCTTCTCCTTTGCTCATGCATAGCTTTTTGAACATTGCATCTTCACTACCAAGTTGAGCATACTGTGTCTTCCAAAAATGGGAATTCTCAGCTTTTCTGGAGAAAGAGCTTCTGAGAAAGTTAAAGCCAGGCTTGTACTGGGGAGGCCAGCTCTAGGTTGGGAAATAACCTGGAGATTTTGGGGGTGGAAACTGGAGAGGGCAAGGTTTAGGGAAAGGAACTACCTCAGCAAGGTACAATGCCATAGAATTCACCCTTCAAAGCAGCCGTTTTCTCCAGGGGAACTGAATGATCTCTGTAACCTGGAGATCAGTTGTAAAAGCAGGAGATCTTCAGGTCCCACCTGGAGGTTGACAACCACATCTGCCACTGAGACATAATCCCCCCCTTCCCCTGCATTATGGGCTGGATTTGGATCAGTGTGTCATAGGAATGTTTCACATTTAAAGCTCCTCTGGGAAGCAAATGTATGTCCCATTATGCTGATGGGCAGGATCCCACTTAGCAGTCACAACTCAGCTACAGGCTAAGGGACAGCACATGCACACCTCTGGTGCACCTCTGCCTTCAGACCAAGGTCATAGGGCGAAAACGCATGGTCACTTTATCCTAATCCCTGTTTCAGCCATGATTCAGCCAGGATGGAACGCATGCGTTTTGCCTAATGTGCGTTCGATCCTGGCTGAAACAGGGATCAAAGGAGGATAAAGCGACCATGCGTTTTCGCCCATAGTGTTACTGACCGCCACGATTTCTCCTGGAATTACAACTGATCTTCAGATTATAGAGACCACTTCCTGTGGAGAAAATGGCTGCTGTGGAGGGCAGGCCCTAAGGCATCACATCTCCTCTGAGGTCCCTCAGCTCCCCAAACCTTGGCGTCCCCAGGCTCCACCCCCACCCCCAAATGTCCAGGAATTTTCCACCCTGGAACTGGCAACCATAGAGATTGGAACATGTTTCAACTCACTCAATCTGTTTTGTATGGTATTAAGAATTAAGATAAAGATTGCAAAGCTGAGGAAAGCACTTTGGTTGGAAGAGCATAATAATTGGTGCCTGCTGTGCCATTCATCTTTTGTATGGCGTTGGGAAAGGCCCACTTCAAAGGCCCAGATTATGCTGCTCCTAGGGCTGTTACCGCACTAGGTATTCTCAGCGATGTATCAAGAGTTTGGAAATGTTATAAAAAACATCGCTTTAAAAGGGTTTTTGGATGCCATGGCTAAAAAATGGTTGGAAGATGTCTTCACAGCTAAAGGGGCCAAACAAAGTGCGAACATTATTTTTTATAACAGTTTCAAACTGTTAATACATCGGTGGGAATACATAGAAAGTGCGAACAGCATTTTTTATAACATTTTCAAACTCTTAATACATCGCTGGGAATACCTAGTGTGGTAACAGCCTAGGTTTCAGAGATACCATGTATTTTGCCAAGCGTTCCTTGCCCAGAAATGCAACAGGCACAGTATTGACAACGTGGAGCCAGGAGAACATTCCCCTGATGCTTTGTTGCACCCTTTCCTAGTACCGGCGGAGGTTTTTAGGGCAGAGCTTGAGGAGGGCAGGGTTTGGGAGGGGAGGAACTCACTCCAGTGAACTGATCTCTATCGGCGGGAGATCAGTTGTAATAGCAGGAGATCTCTAGCTAGTAGCTGGAGGTTGGCAACCCTACTCTTGTTCCAGCATCCAACTGTGATGGCTTTAAAAGAGAAATAAGACAAATTCTGAGGCTATTGTACTTTGGTCACATTATGAGAAGACAAGAGTCACTGGAAAAGACAATAATGCTAGGAAAAATTGAAGGCAGCAGGAACAGAGGAAGACCCAACATGAGATGGATTGAAACTATAAAGGAAGCCACGGCCCTCAGTTTGCAAGACCTGAGCAAGGCTGTCAACAAGAGGATGTTTTGGAGGACATTGATTCTTAGGGTTGCCATAAGTTGGAAGTGGCTTGACAACACTTAACACATACAAGACAAGACAAGACAAGACAAATGCATGGAACAGGGTTGCCAACCTCCAGGTACTAGCTGGAGATCTCCTGCTATTACAACTGATCTCTAGCCGATAGAGATCAGTTCACCTGGAGAAAATGGCCACTTTGGCAATTGAACTCTATGGCATCGAAGTCCCTCCCCAAACCCTGCCCTCCTCAGGCTCTGCCCCCAAAACGTCCCGCCGGTGGCGAAGAGGGACCTGGCAACCCTAGCATGGAGGGCATAGGTAAGGTTGCCAGCTCTGGGTTGGGAAATACCTGGAGATTTTGGGGGCAGAACCTGAGGAGGGCAGGGTTTGGGGAGGGGAGGGACTTCAATGCAATAGAGTCCAATTGCCAGAGCAGCCATTTTCTCCCGGGGAACTGATCTCTATCGGCTGGAGATGAGTTGTAATAGCAGGTGATCTCCAGCTAGTACCTGGAGGTTGGCAACCCTAGGTAGATGCATATGAGTTGCTATATTCAGAGGCAGTGTACCTCTGAACAACAGTTGATGGGGGAGATAGGCTTTGGCCTCTGGGCTCCTGCATGTAGGCCTTCCAGGGCATCTGGTTGACCTCTTTAGGAACAGGATGATGGACTCGATAGGCCAGCAGTGTTCTTCTTGTCTGCCCTGGAGCATTATCTCTCCAGGGCTCTTGCTAATGGGCATCCTCTGCATTCCAGTTTTCAAAGCCTGTCTGGTTTGACACCTTAGCATGATGTTCATTGGCTGCAGAATGCCAATAGAAAGCTGAGAAGAAAGAAAGACAGGATGCCTAGGGAACTGGAAACTGTTTAGCTGGGAGAGAATACTCCCCCAAATTACCTTCCCCGAGGGACTGCCCTCAGTGCCTTTCTGACATAAGTAACCATTACATCCGCCCTCATCTCACCTCTATTTGCATGCTTAGCAACCAACACCTTGTGCTAAAAAGCAGGGTAAAGAAGCAGAAGGAGAAGAGTTGGTTTTTATATGCCGACTTTCTCTACCACTTAAGGAAGAATCGAACCGGCTTAAAATCACCTTCCCTTCCCCTCCCCACAACAGACACCCTGTGAGGTAGGTGGGGCTGAGAGAGTTCTAACAGAGCTGTGACTAGCCCAAGGTCACCCAGCTGGCTTCATACGTAGGAGTGGGGAAACCAACCCGGTTCACCAGATTAGCATCCGCCGCTCATGTGGAGGAACGGGGAATCAAACCCGGTTCTCCAGATCAGAGTCCACTGCTCCAAACCACTGCTCTTAGCCACAACACCATGTTTCAGGCCTAGAGTGAAGAATGCACGTGGGCTTCACAGAAGCTTAACTCTTCAGAGTGCATTTCCCCCAGAGAAAGAAGGTTTTTGCAAACTTGTTATTGCCCTTTTTGTTAATTCCTTTCAAAGATGGGCTGTTTATTTTCAAATCCTCCTTGCGCTCCCTAAGCCAGTGTTGCAAAAGAAGCTTTAACAACCAACTGTGTGTGCCTTCTAGCTGTAAATCTAATTAAGTCGCATTCATGTCTCAGAGTACAGTGGAGGGCTTGCCTCCGAAAGAACACCAAAGCGCCTTCCGTTGCCAAGAGTTCTTCTGTGTCAGTGTGTGATGAGAGGCCTCTGCCACCGACAAAAGGGAACGAGGACGGTTGGTACAGAAAAGGCGCTCCGGCCGCTAAATGCGACACGTTCAGGCAACGAGTCGATCGCAGCGAAGTAGTTTTCCTTTTTGGAAAGAAAAAATAAAAATAAAAATCCTGTTCCGCAGCCAAGGGGAGTCACCCAGAAATACCACTGGCACACAGAAAACCCCAAGAGTTGATCCCTTGCAGAAGAATAGGATTAGCATCAGGAAACGACTGTACAGTAGCTTGGATTGCAGTGCTGAATAGAAGGCATTCTTCCCCGCCCCCTCCTTCCAGTGCCCAGAGCCGGAGGATGTTTTTGCAACTGCCTTTTGCGGCGCACCAGTTGGGTCAATATTCTCTTGGCGGAACGGCACACCCTCTTTTGCCAGGCCTTTAGGACACTCTACTCCCAGGGCCAAACCTGGAGGAGAGGCTGTGTGTGGGGCTGATGGTCAAAGGTTTGGACCGTAGTGGTCCCGCTCGGAATGGATTGCAAACACACCCAGATGAAGCTGAGGCAAGGGTCCACCCAAGTGCTAGAAGCGTCCACAACGTCTTCTCATCTCTGACTAGGGTTGCCAATCTCCAGGTACTAGTTGGAGATCCCCTGCTATTACAGCTGATCCAAAGCCAACAGAGATCAGTTCCCCTGGAAAAAATGGCCGCTTTGGCCATTGGACTCTATGGCATTGAAGTCCCTCCCCTCCCCAAACCACACCCTCCTCAGGCTCTGCCCCAAAATTCTCCCTCCAGTAGTGAAGAGGGACCTGGCAACCCTATCTGAGACTTGAGCCGCAGTAACAATGGCACATTTTTCTGATTCTGAAAGAACGTGGTTGGCTTCTAGTTCGTTTCCAGTTTGTACTGGTGACCAAACGGGAAGGTGTGGGAAAGGTGGGGGTGCAGCTTTTTACCAGACCCAGTGTGTCTTTCCAGCATACACTAAGGCACATATTCCACTTGGTAACAGGCTGCTGTTTATTTACCTGTTGCTGTCGGGTTAAAAATATGTGACAATAAAAATATGCATCAATCCAATGGAGCATTAGTAGTCAGAATTTTAAATTCACATTTAAAATGCACATGCTCTTTCAGCGGTTATATGGATGAATGTTTTCGATATCATCTAGTACAGCTTCCTGATTCACATAACAGCCAAACAGTTGCTCCAGAGAAGCAACAAATGGCACAGAAACTAAGGCCTAGCACTGGCATTCAGAAGGATGCTGCGTCTGAGGTTTCATTCAGTTTCTGTGACTAACAGCCGTTGATGGACCTCTCCTCCATGAATCTGTCTAACCCCCTTCTAAAGCTGTGCTTCAACAATTGTCTTGCTTATTTATTTCATTTAGGGCACAATTCAAGATAATGGTTTTGATCTTCAGGGCCGTCAATGGCCAGAGACCGGAGAGTGCTGACTGACCTGCTCCTGGACGTACCTCCCTATTTGTGATGTTCTAGAAATCTAGCTCTGGGTTCCACTGTATTGGGAAGCTAGGAACAGGACCTTCTTTAGCCTTCTACAGATGACATTAGGCATGTTACAATCAATGCACATATAGGGGGAAAGGCACAAGAGGTCTGCCTCCCCCCCCCCATGCACCATCAACTGGCTCATGAGCATGGAATCTGCATGCATATTCTTTTTATATGTATAGACTTCATGGCCATGATTGTGCATAAGCAGGGGGCAGGGCAAGCATGCTTGTGCCTGCTCCCCCGATGCATGCATTGAATTCCATGTATGCAGTGGCATGTGTGGAGGACTTCTATAATTGCCAAAAGTTTGCAGAATTCCTTCTATGTGGAGGCCCAATTGATGTCCTCTTTCCCGTCTTTCTTCACACAACACATAGTTAAATTGTGGAACTCCCTGCCCCAGGATGTGGTGATGGCTGCCAACTTGGAAGGCTTTAAGAGGGGAGTGGACATCTTCACGGAGGAGAGGAGTATTTATTGTTATTAGTAAAAATGGATGCTAGTCATGATGCATACCTGTTCTCTCCAGGATCAGATGAGCATGCCTATTATATTAGGTGCTTTGGGACACAGGCAGGAGGGTGCTGCTGCAGTCGTCTTGTTTGTGGGCTTCCTAGAGGCACCTGTGTGAACAGACTGCTGGACTTGATGGGCCTTGGTCTGTTCCAGCATGGCCTTTCTTATGTTCTTATCCTTTAGAAGATACGTTTTTCTTCCCCAGTGGGGTTTTAATGTCCTTGAAGGGTTTTAATGTTGTTATTGTCTCTGGTGATTTTAGGTGCCGACTGAGTCCAAGAACTTTATTAACTGTTCTGATAGGGAACATATTGTCAGATTGCTTCCATTAACTTGTCTGAATGATCTTTTCTGCTACCAATGGATATGGAAAACAAGAAAAGAGCACCTCCGTGCTAATACCGTCAGGTTTGGAAACTGGCACGGGAAGAAATCAGTACAATAATATAAAATGTGTATATTGTGTTTCAAAACATTTCAACAAGTAGTCCATTGTACTTGTTGAAATGTTTTGAAACACAATATACACATTTTGTATTATTGTACTGATTTCTTCCCGTGCCAGTTTCCAAACCAATGGATATAGAGCAGCAACCAAGGTAGGCCTCTGTACTCATTGGCCTTTTGGGACATTTGGTTGGTCTGTCTAGGAAACAGGATGCTCAGCGAGATGGATTTTAGGTCTCCTCTAGCAGTGCTCTTTATGTTGTTCCTATCATAGAATCATAGAATCATAGAGTTGGAAGTGACCACCAGGGCCATCAAGTCCAACCCCCTGCACAATGCAGGACATTCACAACTACCTCCCCGCTCCACACCCCTAGTGACCAGAAGATGGCCAAGATGCCCTCCCTCTCATCATCTGCCTAAGGTCACAGAATCAGCATTGCTGACAGATGGCCATCTAACCTCTTCTTAAAAACCTCCAGGGAAGGAGAGCTTACCACCTCCCAAGGAAGCCTGTTCCACTGAGGAACCGCTCTAACTGTTAGAAAATTCTTCCTAATACCTAGACGGAAACTCTTTTGATTTAATTTCAACCTGTTGGTTCTGGTCCGACCTTCTTGAGCAACAGAAAACAACTCGGCACCCTCCTCTATATGACAGCCCTTCAAGTACTTGAACATAGTTATCATATCCCCTCTCAGTCTTCTCCTCTTCAGGCTAAACATACCCAGCTCCTTCAACCTTTCCTCATAGGACTTGGTCTCCAGACCCCTCACCATCTTTGTTGCCCTTCTCTGGACACGTTCCAGCTTGTCTACATTTTTCTTAAATTGTGGTGCCCAAAACTGAACACAGTACTCTAGTTGAGGTCTAACCAGAGCAGAGTAAAGCGATACCATCACTTCACGTGATCTGGACACTCTACTTCTGTTGATGCAGCTCAAGACTGCATTTGCCTTTTTAGTTACAGTATCACACTGCTGACTCATGTTCAGTGTTTGGCCTACTAAGACCCCAAGATCCTTTTCACATACACTACTGCTCAAACAAGTCTCCCCCATCCTATAATTATGCATTTGATTTTTCCTACCTAAATGCAGAACTTTACATTTGTTTTTGTTGAAGTGCATTTTATTAGTTCTAGCCCATTTCTCCAGCCTGTCAAGATCATCCTGCATCTTGGCTCTGTCTTCTACCGTATTTGCTACCCCTCTCAATTTAGTATCATCTGCAAATTTAATAAGCATCCCCTCTATTCCTTCATCCAAATCATTTATAAAGATGTCGAACAACACAGGGCCCAGCACAGATCCCTGAGGAACTCCACTAGTCACTTCTCTCCAAGTGGATGAGGAACCATTAACTAGCACTCTTTGGGTACGATCTGTCAACCAGTTGCAGATCCATCTAACAATAATAGGATCTAACCCACATTTTCCCAATTTGTCAACTAGAATACTATGTGGAACCTTATCAAAAGCTTTACTGAAATCTAGATAAACTGCGTCTACAGCATTCCCCTGATCTAGCAAGGTAGTAACTTTCTCAAAAAAGAAGATAAGATTAGTTTGACATGACTTATTCTTGAGAACCCCATGCTGGCTCTTAGTGATCAGATACATCCTTTCTAAATGCTCAAGGACGGACTGTTTGATGATTTGTTTGAACACTTTTCCTGGTATAGAAGTCAAGCTGATGGGTCGATAGTTACCTGGATCCTCCTTTTCCCCATTCTTGAAGATGGGGACAAGATTTGCCCGCCTCCAATCTTCTGGCACCTCACCTGTTTGCCAAGACTTTTCAAAAATAATGGACAGAGGTTCCGAAATTACATCTGCAAGTTCTTTGAGTACCCTTGGGTGCAATTCATCTGGCCCAGAGGATTTTGTTTCATTTAAAGAAACCAGGTGTTTGTCCACTACCCCAATGCCAATTCTAGGCTACAAATCCCTTCCCTCATCATGTTCTGTTTATGCCATGTTGAGCACCACTTCCCTCACGAGAAAAGACTGAGGAAAAGTAGGAATTGAGGAGTTCTGCCCTCTCTTCATCTCCTGTTACAATTTCACTTTCCGGTCCACGCAATGGGCTTATCTTGTCCTTGTTCTTACTCTTACTCTGTACTTAGGAAAAGAACCCTTTTTTGTTGCGTTTAGCATCTCTCGCTAGCCTAAGTTCATACTGAGCTTTAGCTTTCCTAACACTCTCCCTACAAGCACTAGTTATTTGCTTATATTTCTCTTTGGTTATAGGGCCCTCCTTCCACTTCCTAAATGAGTCTTTTTTATTTCTCAACTCTTTAAAAAGCTGTTTATGGAGCCACCCTGGCCTCTTTAGGCTCCTCCCATTTTTCCTTCTCATAGGAATGGTTTGGGATTGCGCTTTCAGTATTTTATTTTTAAGAAATGCCCACCCTTCTTGAACTCCCTTCTCCTTAAGTATTTCTGACCATGGGATTCTACCTAGCATAAGTTTAAGTTTGTTAAAAATTTGCTTTTTTGAAGTCCAACCTACATGTCTGACTACGTATAGGTTTTCCTCTCCCCAAGATTGTAAATTCCAAGAGTACGTGGTCACTACTACCCAGGGTGCCTACTACTTTAACCTCATCGACCAGTTATTCCCTGTTGGTGAGAATCAAGTCTAAGATAGCAGACCCCCTTGTTTCCCTGTCCACCTTCTGGAATAGGAAGTTGTCAGCAAGACAAGTCAGGAATTTATTGGATCTTGCATTTTTAGCAGCGTTGGACTTCCAACAGATATCCGGGTAATTAAAATCTCCCATGACCATCATGTCCCGTCTCTTTGAGAACTTTGTGATCTGGTCTAGGAGCGTCTCATCCAAGTCCTCTGCCTGGTTTGGCGGTCGATAGCAGACCCCCACGAGAATATCACGATTATTTCTTATTCCTTTTATGTTTACCCATAGAGTCTCGACTGCACTACCATTCTCAGATTCATGTACTTCTTCACAAGTGTACACATCTTTGACATACAGTGCTACTCCTCCCCCCTTCCTTATCCCTTTTAAACAAGTTGTACCCCTCAATCTTAATATTCCAATCATGAGTGACATCCCACCAAGTTTCAGAAATGCCTGTTAGGTCAAAATCCCCTTCCTGTATTAGGGCTTCGAGTTCTTCCTGCTTGTTTCCCATACTCTGTGCATAGTGTACAGACATCGGAATCCGTTGTTTATGTGCCCCGTAGTTTTCGTATCTGTACTTACCTATGAGTTTGTTTCCTTGCGTACATGCCACTCCCTGCAAATCTTTATTGTTCTCGTCTCCAGGTATTGTCAGCATACAAAGCTTTAAATTGTTGTCTCGCTCCCCCATAGGATTTAGTTTAAAGCCCTCCTGATCAGGTTTGCAAGGCTCTCACCAAACACATTTTTTCCTACCCTCGTGAGGTGTAAACCATCCCCCAACAGAAGAGCTTCTTCTCGAAAGCGTAAGCCATGGTCCAGAAATCCAAACCTTTCTTAGAGGCACCACCTACGCAGCTAGTCATTAATTTGGAGTATTCGTCTTTCCCTTCCTAAGCCACGACCTTCAACAGGCAGAACTGACGAAAACACAACCTGCGCCCCCAAGTCCTTCACCTTCTCACCCAGAGCCATGTAGTCTCTTTTAATACATTCTGGGCTGTGCCGGGCAATATCATTTGTTCCCACATGAACAAGTAAGAAAGGGTAATAATCTGTGGGCTTGATGAGTCTTCCTACCCTTTCCATCACATCCTGGATGCGTGCACCCAGTAAACAGCAGACCTCTCGGGACAACAAGTCAGGTCGGCATACTTTAGACTCTACCCATCTCAGGAGGGAATCCCCAATTACGAGAACACACCTCTTCCTAAATTGTGGGGCGGAAGATCGAGCCCTCTCATGCGCAGAAGCCTGAGGAATTTCTTTCACGCTTTGGGGTGATAGCCCTTGTTCCTGTGGTCCAGAATCAGTATCTATTGGGAGATCCTGGAACCGATTGCTGAGCAAGAGAAGATCAGGATGTGTCCTGATTTTCCTACTCCTGTGGGCCACATTCTTCCATGCATCCTCCTCCTGTGTTGTTTGTACCTCCATTTGTTCAGATTCCTTACTCTCCTGCTCCTGTTGCTCGCTAAATGTTGTTACCAACAAGTATGTTACCAACAAGTATGAATGATAACCCCTATGATTAAGAACCAGTGGACCTGAGCATAACATTTCCATCACATATGACTAAAATTCACATTATCGCCTTGACATTTCTAGCATTTCTAAGTGTTTGTTTTGTAGATCTTATTTAATCTACTCCTGGGCAGGAATAAGCAGGCTTTCTAGAAGTTTTGGGCTGGTCTAAGTTATTGTTTCTTCTCCCCTGGGTACTCTGAAAAATGTGATACTTTGGATGGAAAATCTCAGTTTGAGAATTTTGAGCATCTTTTCCAAACTACAATTCCTACGATTCTCTGGGAGTTGTTCATTTTTCTCAGTCCATTTGTATCATTTGTGGATGTTGTGTGGTCTTTACATGCAACTTACATAGTATTTATTCATAACAGTATACATTCTTCACACATATAACATTGATTTATTGGTATTTAAATAAAGTTGAAAGAATGGATACACCTTATTTGAAACATTCTGTGCAAAGAAACAAAATGACCTGAAAATAAAGAACTGGTGGTTTGATTTGAGCAATGGAGAAGCAAATTCAAAACAGAGAGTCTCAGACTGAAATAGCAGGGACCGTAAATTCAGAATAATCCCTAGTGTGAACTAAGTGGGAAAACATCCCTTTTGAGGTGATGCAAAGAAAAACAAAATCTTTGTCTGCAGTCATACATCTATGGTGGCTTTATTCACAAGCAGTCTATCTGCATTTGGCTTGTACCCCATTCTAAACTCAGCTGGTATGGTTGGGATGGCCCACCCCACTTTTATAAATCTATGGATGGCAGGCTAGAGGGGCCATCAATCTTCAAATAAACGAATAAACATTATGAACATGCATGTGTGAAGAAGACAGTTGGCTCTCACTCTCACCATCTTCCAAATACTTTAAAAATAGTCATGTACAGTTTTGGCAGGCATTTGGAATCTCTGCTTTTTCCTGGGGATTTGGTCGATTTGTGGGCATTGGCTGGACATATCATGGACGTGTGACTGGTGTTGCAAAACGCCTTTGATTGCACCAAGCAGAAAGGCAACTGCAGCGAGGCCTTTCAGGTCCAGCCAGCCAGGATGCAATGTTCCAAGTCATCCTTCAAAGGAAGCCAGCGTGGTGTAGTGCTTAAGAGAGGTGGTTTGGAGTGGTGGAGTCTGATCTGGAGAACCAGGTTTGATCCCCCACTCCTCCACATGAGCGGCGGAGGCTAATCTGGTGAACTGGATTTGTTTCCCCACTCCTGCACAGGAAGCCAGCTGGGTGACCTTGGGCTAGTCACACACTCTCAGCCCCACCCACCTCACAGGGTGTCTGTTGTGGGGAGGGGAAGGTGACTGTAAGCCGGTCTGATTCTCCCTTAAGTGGAAGAAAGTGGGCACATAAAAACGAGGGCCATTTATGCCTGGGAGATTTTCCCTTGGATTTGCCGCTCTCTAGATGCACATTTTTCCCATCCGAATGCTCAGATCTCTGCAAGGGGGCTGATTTTTGAGTTTTGAAAATTCAGATGGGGGAAATGTGCATCTAGAGAGCGGCGAATCCAAGGCAAAAAAACCCATGTATAAATGGCCTAACTTCTTCTTCTTCTTCTTCTTCTTCTTCTTCTTCTTCTTCTTCTTCTTCTTCTTCCGTTCTCCCCCCCCCATCTCTCCCCCCCACCCCAAATCTCTCCCTACGATCTCCTCCTGGCAGCTGGCTGTCCTCCTCTCCAAGCCCGCTGGAGATCGGAGTCATTAGGCAAACCAGGCGCTCCCCGTTTCTTTTCGCCCCCTCGGAGCGGGGGCTGCGGGTGGGGTGGGGGGCTGGGGTGGAAGGGGGGGGCTCGCTGGGTCGATCTCCTCCAGAGCCCAAGCCTGAATGCCATCCACCCCGTTCACCGTGGCGGCTGCCCGCGAGCGGAGGGCAGACAAAAGCCCTTTCTTCTTCCCCCTTTTGTGGGGCGCGACAAAGGGCGTCGGGGAGGATGCAGCTGGGCTCAGGCCCGGGGCCGCTCGCCCCCAGGCCCCCCCCAGCCCCATTCAGCTCAGCCGGGGGTGTGTGTCCGGAACAATCCGCGGACAAGGGCCGGCCACAATGCAGGGCGGTTGGGTCGACCCCTCCGCTCGGGGTGTCGCCTGGGGCGGGGAGGGACGGGGGGCTTTTGTCTCCCCCGGCTTGCAGAGTCGCGAGGGGCACGTGCGAGAGATGGGCCCCCATCCTTTAAAAAAACCCAACAACCCACGTTTAATAGTGACTCAGAGCTCATTTTTGATACATGCCACTATTGCTGCAAGATTGGTCAATGCAACGAAATGGAAAACATCTGGAATACCAGATGAGACCGCTTGGATAGATAAAATGATGGAACTGGCTGCAGTGGCACAACTTGCCGCATTAATCAATCAAAAAGAAAAGGCTGAATTTGTGGAAGAATGGGAGGCATGGGCAATATATCGTGCGAATGAACTTAATTTGGGAAACACTAAGGGATATGTTTTGATCTAATTCAAGTTTTTTGAAGTAATTAAGATACTAACGTTAATAAGTAGAAGTGAGCTGTGGCTCACGAAAGCTCATACCCTACCAGAAAATATTTTTGTTAGTCTTTAAGGTGCTACTGGACTCTAGCCCTTTTTGGTTAATAAGTAGAGTTTAAGATAATGATAAAGGTGGTTTATTACAATGAATTCGACACTAAATACAAAGAGAGAAATAAGAATATCAAATGGACTGAGGAGGGGGAGGGGAAGTCAACTATATATATTTCTTTAATGATAAGATAGAAATTCTTTATAGTATATACTATATGAATGGAATGATATAATAGAATGTGAACTAGTTTGAAAAATAATAATTTTAAAAAAAAAAACATTTAAGGCGTGGTGCTCAATTCAAAACGTGCACCCTGCCAGGGGGAAACAGCAGCAAAATAGTACTTGTGGTTTTTTTAAGCAATGGGTTTATTTATATCTGTATGGATGTAGGGAGGATGAAATGTCATTAATGTGAAACGAACATTTGTTGAAACTGGTCCCTTGTCAAAATTCAGATTGATATAAAAGAGAACTTTATAGTTCTCTTTTATATCAAAAATATATAAAAGAGATATATGAAAGAGAACTTTATAGTGCTGGCTAGCCAGGCAAATGCTAACAGGACTGAAAGTGAGCAATTGTATTTTGGTCACATTATGAGAAAACAAGAGAAAACAAAAGATCATCATACTAGGAAAAGTTGAGGGCAGCAGGAAAAAAGGAAGACCCAACAAGAGATGGACGGACTCAATAAAGGAAGCCACAGCCCTCAATTTGCAAGACCTGAGCAAGGCTGTCAAAGATAGGACATTTTGGAGGACTTTGATTCATAGGGTCGCCATGAGTCCAAAGTGACTTGACAGCACTTAACACACAACACACAGCCAGGCAAATAGTTCTGAGAGGAGGCGAGGGCTATTCATGGATACTAGTCATGATGCATAACTATTCTCTCCAAGATCAGAGGGGCATGCCCATTATATGCTTTTGAACACAGGCGGGACAATGCTGCTGCAGTCGTCTTGTTTGTGGGCTTCCTAGAGGTACTTGCTTGGCCACTGTGTGAACAGACTCCTGGACTTGATGGGCCTTGGTCTGACCCACCATGGCTTTTCTTATGTTCTTATGGGAGAGGGGCTGTGGCTCAGTGGTAGAGCATCTGCTTGGCATGCAGGTGGTCCCAGGTTCAGTTCCTGGCATCTCCAGTTAAAGCGACTAGGCAAGTAGGTGATGTGAAAGACCTTCACATGAGACCCTGGAGAGCCACTGTTGGTGTGAGTAGACAATACTGACTTTGAAGGGCCAAGGGTCTGATTCAGTCTAAGGCAGCTTCATGTGTTCATGTTCTTATGACTGGTGTAAAGCCTTCTGATGTCACAAATATGATGATAGGTTTCTTAAACAGGGCAAAGCTGTGCTTGTTTCATGTTATTTCTTTGGCTATATGATTCTGCAAAAGTGGAATTTAGAGTTAGGTCCAGAATTCAGCACCCTGGGAATCTTACCTTTTTAAAAAGTAGTTTATTCTTAACACTTCAAATGAAAAATGGAAAGTTGGCTAATGCCTGGTTGACTCTTTGGGTCAAACTAGACATGATGGTGTCCTCGTGGCAGCCGCAAGGACCCTACCAGGTCTAGTTTGGCCCTCAGAATCTGGGGTGAATAGAATAGGCTTTGCATTGGTGGGGGGCTTGCCTTTCCCCATGCTTAACAGAAGTAGAATAAATTGTGTCACATCTGCAGGCCACAGAAATAAATTCCCCTGGGGCCAAAGCTTTCCAACTTTCCATAGAAGGGGTATATTGGTTACAAGCCATGCAAATAGGTCTGAGAGGAGGATGGAGATTGGTCTAATACCTGCTGATGTCACAAAGGCAATGGTGGATGGAACAGGAAAGTGCTGTGACGCAGTGCCTGTGAGGAAGTGGAGGGGTACGAGAGAGTAAACGTCTGTATTTGGAGAACCTCCTAGCTGTCAGACATCAATGCTTCCACCCTGACCTGTGGAACAGTTTAGAAGGAGAAGATGGACAGACAAAATCACAGTTGAATTCTAGCGTCTCATCCTTGTTGTTTCAACCTGAAAAATCCCCATTCGCTCAAGGGTAAAGAAAAACAGGAACCAAACTCATTATTTCTTTATTTGCATATCATTTTCTGTGTTCTCAAACCAAATTGTTTCTGTGAAATGTATGACTAGGTCAACATTATTTGCGCATCCTATATCAGCTTTATACCGCCTGTGCATATTAGGTGTAGAAATGCTGTAGATTGTACATATAAAATGCTGTCAAACATGCACCACACAGAGGCAAGAGTAAAAAGTGGAGATTCAAACACTTGACAAAATATCAACAATTATCAAAAAGAAGCAAAAGAGGAAGCATTCGCTCACCCCATATTATGTCACAATACAATAATTATGAATTACAATTGAATTATTATCACAAAGCGGAGGGTATCTACAGCCCAGAAGAAAACCCCCAAGTCAAGGCAGTGTATACATTTCCCAAAGTTTCCTGTAGCTGCCTCTTTCTTATCCTTTGTTAAGAATCAGATTCAGGGGCTGCACTCTGGGGTGGGCAGATTCTGTAAACTGCTGTTAGCTACCTGCCCCCTCTGTTCTTGTGGTGCCTGCCTCCTCCCTGATCTCTTCCAGGGAGTATGGAAACCACAAAGGCTTCCATTGAGTGCGGCTTGAGTTTTCCTCGCCCATGTCTGAACAAATAGCCTTCTCGTCTGCAGAAATGTTAGAAGAAAGAAAAATATTTTTGCCAAGCGAGCGAAAATTTATTTCAGGCATTGGATTTCCCAGTGACCTCTTTTGCCGATTAAAAAGAATAGTATCGTTGAGGTTCTGGGTATTTCTGAAGTTCAGTCCCTTTACCTAGGCTTTGTCTCTTGCCTCTTTCTTCATCAGCCAGGGGGCCAGTGGCTCTGGGGGGTGCTTTCTCTCCAAAACTGGATTACACACAGCTCTGCGATGGAATCAGTACATGGGTAGTCACATTCAGGATGGACGTTTCAGGAAATGAGAAGGCATAGCTTGATTTACGGCACAATCCTAAGCAAAGTTACACCCTGCTAAGTTCACTATGAAGAGAGCCTCAGGAGCCAAATCAAATGGATCAAGAGAGCCTCTGGAGGTAAACGCAAACCAAATATAGTCATTTAAAAAAAAAATTAAATCTTTCAGTGAAGGAATTTTGGAGAGGTAGGTGGGATGCTCGAATAAGCAGTCTGTGAAATGATTGGCAAGCAAGTATTTTTATGGGACTAAAAGGCTTCTTAGAGATGCTTCATAGAATCATAGAGTTGGAAGAGACCACTAGGGTCATCTAGAATAACCCTCTGAACAATGCAGGAAATTCACAACTACCTCCCCCCCAAAATCCCAGTGACCCCAACTCCATGCCCAGAAGATGGCAAAAAACAAACAAACAAACAAAAAAAACCTTCAGGATCCCTGGCCAATCTGGCCTGGAGGAAAATTGCTTCCTTACCCCAAAATGGTGATTGGCATTACCCTGGTCATGTAAGAAAGGGCCACGAGAGCCAAACACTGACGCAACCCTTCTTGCCCCCCCCCATGGTCTTCCAAAGTTCACCGAATCAGCATTGCTGACAGATGGCTATCTGCTCACCGCTTAAAAACCTCCAAAGTAGGAGAGCCCACCACCTCCCGAGGAAACCTGTTCCACTGAGGAACCACTTTGTCAGAAAGTTCTTCCTAATGTTTAGCCAAAAACTCTTTTCATTTAATTTCAACCCATTGGTTCTGGTCCGACCTTCGGGGGCAACAGAAAACAACTCCGCACCATCCTCTCTATGACAGCCGTTCAAGTACTTGAAGATGGTGATCATATCACTTCTCAGTCGTCTCCTCTCCAAGCTAAACATGGAAAGGGAAATGATAGAGGTGAACAGTTGCCAGTAATTCAAGTGTAAACCATGTGCAGATTTATGCCACTGCCCTAAAATGATTATGCAGGAAGCAAATCTTTGTTACTTACCGTGTGTTCCACTTTTTGATAAACCACTTGCCACAAGTGGTGTTTGGAAATCAAACAAAATCACTAGTGCCTTACAAGGAAGTTAAGCAAAGCAAGAGTAGGCACTTATGGCACAAAAAAAACTACAAAGGAATGCTGAACAACATGTTTGTAATGACAAATTAAACAAACAATACAACAAGAACAGAAGGAAATTCCTGTTACATGTGTAGAAAAGTCACCACGTTCCTGCAGTGTAGACAGGTAAGTGAAGTGACTAAATATCAAAGTCCTAGAATGCCATGAGTAGAGAGAAAATAGGCTTCGGGTAATGAGTCCTATTTCGCTGGTGCTTTGTCAATTCAGGCAATCCTGTGACGTTCCGTCAAGGTTCCACGAAACATATGTTCCGGACGAGAAGGCATAAAGCCTGACAGTACTAACGGATGGCGAATCTGCGTCATCACCAAGTGGTGTTTGGGCTGCAGAAACTGTATGGTTTATTAATGAACATGTCCACTTTCAATAATGTTATATTGTATTTATTTTCACCTCGGCGAATGGGCTTTCTGACACTGGCTCTCTATTGATCTCTTGCTCTGATTTTTGATGTAGTTTGGCTCTTTAACTGTAAAAGGTTACATACCCCTCCTTCAGAGGGTTCTGAAAGGTGCAATCTCTCCCCCCCCCCACCAAAAAAACAAAAACAAATCCTTTAGGTAAGATAAGATTGATATGGGGGTAGAAAATGAAATCTACATCAGCTTGGCATGGTAAGAAAATTCATAGCCAAAGGGGTTTAGATTATCTGTATGAGTGTAAGCAAACTGCTAAGAATAGAACAAACCATCTAAGGTGGGTTTACAAGTTCCAGTAGGATGCTGTGGAACCCCCTAAGGAACAAAGACAAGTTTCTAGCCCTCATGGAAACTAAGAACATTTTACACTAACATTGATAGCTTAGACTGGATGTCCATTCAGTTTCCAGTGATTAGGGTTTGGTCATCTGTAGTGAATTTCTATAAGGAGAGAAACAGGCTTATCTACTCAGAAATCCTGTCTTCAGAGCTCCAAATGTACATCAGCTCCAAATGCTGTGGCAGAGATAATTTCAAATTTGATGTCTCTGCTGGTTTGACCTCAAAATTCCCATTTCTTTTTTGCTTGTCTCTTCCGCTAATAGAACCTGTGCTTCTTTGTTTTCCTGCCATGTTCTGTTTCCTTGCAGCAAATTGCTCCTGTTAAAATGTGCACATTTTTCAATGTTATTTGTGCATCGATAAATCTACATTATTTATTATGTGTTATAGATATTAATGACATACGTTGCACATTAAAAAAACACACTATGTCAACTGATTGTAAAAAAGGTACGGCATGCACACCACTATACAATCTACCAGAAGAACAGCAAAAATCAGACAACCAAAACAAACATATCAACAAATATAACAATAAATAAAATTGGAAGCATTTGCTCATCCCTAAACTGTAGTGACTCATTTGTGAAAGCACGTTACTCAGAGTCTGTCTCTTATGCTACTGCTTTACATATGGAAGGAATGAAACTAACTTTGAAAAAAGGTCTCAGATAGAGATTAGCCGATTTCTCCCATTCCCTTCCTGTATTGTTCTGGAATTTCATCTTGCCATGTGTTCCACATCTCCTGAATTCAGTTTAACAAGGAGAATTTATAAAATTAATGTTATCCACCTCTGTTTGTCTCTAGCCTTCAAAACCCTTCAGCTAGGGTTGCCGGGTTCCTCTTTGCCACCGGTGGGAGGTTTTGGGGGCGGAGCCTGAGGAGGGCTTGGGGAGGAGAGGGACTTCAATGCCATAGAGTCCAATGGCCAAAGCGGCCATTTTCTCCAGGTGAACTGATCTCTATCGGTTGGAGATCAGTTGTAATAGGAGATCTCCAGCTAGTACCTGGAGGTTGGCAACCTTACCTACAGCAGGGGTGTCAAGTCAATTGTTACAAGGGCCAGATTGGACATAAATGTTACTTGGTTGGGTTGGGCCATGCCTTGCCAGCCCAGATCAAGGGTGTGTGTGTCTACTTCGGCTGGCTCGTGGGCCAGAAAAGGCTCTCGAGGGGCCAGATCCGGCCCACGGGCCTTATGTTTGACATCCCTGCCGTACAGGGTCGCCCTAAACCGGCTATGACTTAACAGCACTTTCCACCACCACAGTAACTGGGCCTGAACTTAAAGACTTTTGGGGAGTTACAGCTTTTGTAAACCAGGTACATTTTGGAAAATTTTAATCCCTGTATGGTCAAGTGCTACTTTTATTTATTTATTTTGCGATTTATAATCTGCCCTCCCCGGCCGAAGCTGGTTCAGAGCGGGTAACATCATATAAAAACATCACTATACCAACAATAAGAATTTAATTTAAAACATTAAAATCCAAATTATAATACAAAATTACAAAGTTAAAAATGGCGCCTAACCATACTTGCATTGTTGGTTGTTAGCAGCGGGTTACCCCTCCGTTGACATCAACAATATAACAGGAAGGAGGGGCAATAGGGAGGCCAGCAGATGATATTTGCGGCTATCCTAAGCCATAAATTTGTACCATAAACCTACCGGTTGTTTAAAGTCTTCCTCCAAGGCCCTGCTTCATGGATCCCCCACCATCCAAGGTACAATAGCCTTATATGCCAGATGGAGCCTTTCCAGCATCGAAGTTCATTGTGCATCTTCCTGTTTGTTTCCTAATGCCAGACAATTTTTTTCACTGGATGGCCCAGGCTAGCCTGATCTCGTCAGATCTCAGAAGCTAAGCAGGGTCAGCCCAGGTTAGTATTTGGATGGGAGACCACCAAGGAATACCAGGGTTGCTGTGCAGAGGAAAGCACTGGCAAACCACTTCTGTTAGTCGCTTGCCATGAAAACCCCAAAAGGGGTCGCCATAAGTCGGCACTTTACACACACATGTGGCATTTATTTATTTATTTATTATATGTATTTATTTACAATATTTTTATCCCACCTGTCCTGACTAAAGCCAGGCTCAGGGCAGCTGACAACATAGAATTACAATTAAAATTACAGATATCATATAAATAATTAAAACACATGGTCATTATTCTGGCCATCATTTCCCATTGGATAAGCTGGAGGCTTAGGTTGATTCCGATGCAATATTCCTGACTTCATATGCTGTGGGCTTGTTGTACTGTGGTTTTTATTATGTGCCAACAAAGAATATTTTGCTCCAAAGATGGGCCATAGATATTTTAATAAATAAAATAAATTATCCGATCTGAGCTAGTCCTAGTTCTCTGACGCACCAGATGGGGTTGTAGATAGGCTTCTTGGCTATACTACTTCAGACTCAGGGGTTCACATTTTGGGATGTTCCTCATATGAAAAACAAATATTCCCAACTAGGGTTGCCAACTCTGGGTTGGGAAATTCCTGAACATTTGGGGGTGGCGCCTGTGGAGGGTAAGGTTGGGAAGGAGAGGGACCTCGGGGGGTATAATGCCATAAAGTCCCTCCTACGCAGCAGCCATTTTCTTCTGGTGAACTGATCTCTGTATTCTGGAGATCAGATGTAATTTTGGGAGATCTGAAGGCCCTGCCTGGAGTGTGGTAACCTAATTCCCACAGAAAACTGGCATACTTAGGAGAAGCGTTCTAGCTTAGTTCCCTGATGTGATTGTTTTCTGTGTAAAAAACTAAAACAGGCAGCACCCATGTGCAGTCTGATGTGGAACAGGGGTGGTAGAAAGTGCCATCAAGTTGCAGCCGGCTCATGGTGACCCCTCATAGGGTTTTCAAGGTAAGAGACAAACAGAGGTGCTTTCCCGTTGCCTGCTTCTGCATAACAACCCGGGGCTTCCTTAGCTGTCTCCCATCTAAGTGGTAAGCCTGATCCTGCTTAGCTTCCAAGATCTGATGACATCGGGCTAGCGTGGGCCATCTAGTTCAGGGCAAAGTGGTGCAGTTCAGAATGAGATTTACTACAATTTCTGCTGTTTGTGAAGCTTTTAGATAATGTACTGGAAAGCCAGCATGGTGTAAACCAACTCTTCTTCTGCTTTTGTAGGGCACCAGGGGTGGATGACTCAAAAGCGGCGGTGTGTCTCAGGGTAGCTTGACGTCCCACAGCTCTGCTGCTGAACAGGAGAAACAAAGGCGATGGATGTCAGAAGCTCCCTTTGGTCTTAGCGCAGAGAGCATTTACCTAATTACAGAACCTCAAGGTTTAAACCTACTTTTGGGTGTGGAACCTGATGCTCAGATCTAGCGATTGCTGAGGAAGAAAGGATCAGCAGATGCAGGGCCAGTTTTTTTTTAAAGGAACGATGCCTGGGGTGTTCTTGGGAACTTCAGGCCAGAGAAGCTTAAGCTTCTGCAGCAATGTAAATCAGGGCTTATTAAGTAGAGTCACAAAACCGCAAGCTGTGTGTGTGATAGGGAAGGGAGAAACCAAAACGCTTAGTGTCATGGAAAATCACGTTCAGCCAGGCTGCAGAGATCTCTTCAGCATTGTCAGCAAAGTGTTAGCTGAAAGGGAAAGAGATGAACGATGCTTATCTTGGACTCCCTGAATCTCTATAAAAGCCATTCCCATGATGTTACAAGTGGATTTCCCCTGTCACATTCCTTTACTGTTCCGGAAGTTCACTGCATTCTACTCTTCCTTAATTCTTGTTGGACTAGAATTTCTAAAATTAATGATCGAATTGGAGCATGTGCAGTTGGCCAGTTCTGTTCCATCAGCTCACTTGCATCTCCCCACCCACACTTCGCAATGCACATGAACATAAATGATACATTGCACACACAAAAAGCAGTGTTCATGGGATCGTATGTAAGACTATATCAAGATTCTTTTTTCATGGTGTTTCACTGGTGAGGCACAGATTTTCCTATGCACTGGAAATGTACATATCTGATCCTACATAGTGCAATGTTTGCTCCTGTAGACTAGTAAAACACCATGCGAAAATAATTTTAATGTACTCGTGCCAAGTTTGCTTTTGTATAGTGTTTTAACAATGCACATTGATAAAGTAGTGAAGGAAGAAATAAACTCACAAATAAACTCAAAACTGTAGCCAGCTGCATGTGTGCACTCCGCTGCATAAAAACCAGGAATCGTAAAATAAAAGCATTAGAGCAGGGGTATCAAACTCAATTGAGGGCCAAATATAATATAAATGTCACTTGGTTGGGCCAGGCCATGCCTCGCCAGCCCAGATCAAGAGTGGGGTGTGTGTATGGCTGCCTTGGCTGGCTCGTGGGCCAGATAAGAGCTCACAAGGGGCCGGATGCAGCCCGTGGGCCTTATGTTTGACACCCCTGCACCATTTCCACTTCAGAAACAAGCCTGAGTGATTTGAAACTCAAAATTCTAGGGCAAAAATTGGCTGAGATGTTTGGAAGCATCCTTAGATATTAAACTTAGCGGTCAGTGTGATAGAGTGAGGGGCTTCAGCAGGGAAGACACAATGGGTGGCAAGTCCACTTGTATGATGAAGAAGCTGTGTGTGAAATGGGGTGCTTTTCTCTTAGGTAGAAGAAGAAGAAGAAAATTGGTTTTTATATGCCGATTTTCTCTACCTTTTAAGGAGAATCAAACTGGCTTACAATCGTCTTCCCTTCCTCTCCCCACAAAAGACACCTTGTGAGGTAGGTGGGGCCAAGAGAGTTTGGAGAGAACTGTGACTAACTCAAGGTCACCCAGCAAGCTTCATGTGGAGGAGTGGAGAATCAAACCCAGTTCTTATTAGAGTCTACCTCTCTTAATCACTACACAAGCAAAATGAGATAATTCAGCCCCTCTATCAACCAGTAACTGAAGATACACTGCTTTTGAATGTGGAGGTTCTACCGTGACCCATCCTGGCTACCAGCCATTAATAATTGGTGAGAGGCAATGACTCAGTGATGGAGTACATGCTTGCCCTGCAGAAGGCTCCAGGTTCAGTCCCCCATGATCACCAATTAAAAAGGGATCTAGAGGATTTGGTATTTTGGTGAGTGTCTGCCAGTTAAAACAGACAATACTTTGCTAGATGGACCAATGGACTGATCTGATATAAGTCAGCCTTGTATAGAATCATGAAACAGCGCTAAAGAAGAGAAGAAAAGAATGAAAAGCACATGCAAATTTCTGCCCTTCAAAAGTACATTTTTTCCCTTTAGCAATTTTGAAAAGATTTTTTTAAAATCCACCGGCTTCCTCTTGAAAACCTGCTCTCTCCTGCTTCTACTAGGCTAAGCAAGCCACCTCTCACCCCTCCTTCTTCAATGTATACAATGTAAATCCTCATTCTACATCTAAACAAGTTGCTAACTGATGAGGATTAGGAAGAAATTCCCCCCGGGGGTGCGTTTATTATCATTATCTCATAATTGTCAATTACAGGATTGCTTTAAGATTCCCTTTGCTGTACCAGGTGCTGGGCTCCACTGGATGCCAGGTGCTCAAAGAGTTGGACTGGATGGGGCTGCTTTGATAAGGTATCTCTTCTTATGCAGCAGACTCCAACGAGCACGTGGTATTTGCATGGAGGTCTGGGATCTTCAGAAGAGCTCCGTGGCGCAGAGTGGTTAGCTGCAGTACTGCAATCCAAGCTCTGCTCACAACCTGAGTTCGATCCCAACGGAAGTAGGTTTCAGGTTGCCGGCTCAAGGTTTACTCAGCCTTCCATCCTTCCGAGGTCAGTAAAACCACCCAGTAAACAAAGTCTGCCTAGTAAATATCGGGATGTGACATCACTCCATGGGTCAGGAATGACCCAGTGCTTGCACAGGGGACTACCTTTACCTGGGATCTTGGGTTCTAATGTCAATCTAACCATTTGCCTTTGAAATGTGGTGTTGGAGGAGAGTGTTATGGATACCATGGACTGCCAAAAAAACAAATCAGTGGGTTATAGAACAAATCGAGCCTGAACTGACCCTAAAAGCTAAAATGACTAAACTGAAACTATTGTATTTTGGTCACATTATGAGAAGACAAGAGTCACTAGAAAAGATAGTCATGCTAGGAAAAGTTGAGGGCAGCAGGAAAAGTGGAAGACACCCTCAATTTGTAAGATCTGAGCAAGGCTGTCAAAGATAGGACATTTTGGATGACATTTTGGATTCATAGGGTCGCCATGAGTCGGAAGCGACTTGATGGCACTTAACCCACACACAACCATCTGCCACATTCAAGACCATGGAGGGAGATAGATTTGGGGAGCATTTGTTGATTTTTGACTTTGTATCTGTTCACAAAGGCAAAGCTGGTTTGGGGTGAGTCCTACACTGATAAACAAATGGGTATCATATTACATGATGGAACACATAGATTTTCAGGAAAATCATGGCTTTGTCAGTTTACCTGCCATCAGATTAACTTGACAGAAGGAAACACCAGAAGAAGAAGAAGAAGAAGAAGAAGAAGAAGAAGAAGAAGAAGAAGAAGAAGAAGAGTTGGTTTGATATGCCGACTTTCTCTACCACTTAAGGCAGAATCAAACCTGCTTACAATCACCTTCCCTTCCCTTCCCCACAACAGACACCCTGTGAGGTAGGTGTGGCTGAGAGAGCTCTAACAGAGCTGTAACTTGCCCAAGGTCACCCAGCTGGCTTTGTGTGTAGGAGTGGGGAAACAAATCCAGTTCACCAGATTAGCCTCCGCCGCTCATGTGGAGGAGTGGGGAATCAAACCCGGTGGTTCTCCAGATCAGACTCCACCGCTCCAAACCACAGCTCTTAACCACTACACCAAGCTGGCTCTCCACCAGTAAACACAGGCCACAGACTTAGAAATTTCGGTAGCTATTGACTGTGAGAGTTCCAGCTTCAGGATGCTACAATGAAGCCTCCCTAACCAATCGCTCTACTAGAAAAGTGTTATGGAATGTTTATGAACATTCCAACTGCTCAAAAGAAGTCTAAAATCTGTCAGCCCACAAAGAAGCCCAAGGTCAAATAGCTGGCAGGAGTTGAAGAGGGGGGAAAGTAGAAAGTAATGGGTTGCTTGCCCAGTGATTTTGTCTGAGTGAAAGTGACCTGTGAATGGCACATCCATATGAACTGGTTGAGCCTATGTCATGTGAATTGTGTGGACATGTGGAAACAGTGGACTGGCGATGGACCTTTGCTACCTGGTACAGATGTATGTATGTATGTATGGAAGGTTTGGAAGCATGCTTGGTGGCCCCATCTGAGCTCCATGCATTTAAGGAGTGCGTGCACTGAGCCTATGCATCTACATCCCAAATTTTCATAGGCAATTTTTCATCTCATCCCAAATTTGCATAGATTCTTTTACATATGGCTCAGAGGCTTCCATTTTTTCCAAAGAAATGTTTTGCAAATACAAGTATACATACATAGATTCTATGCGCTTGGAGATCCATAAATGCATGGAGGTCATTCATTCATTTAATTTCATTTTAGTTATATAACCCAGAATAAGCAGCTCAGCATGGCATCACACTATTATTTTGCTCTCAAAGGTCCTGCGACGAAGGTTAGACCGAGAAAGAATGACAAGCAAACTTCATGGCCTTAGTGGGGACTTGAGTGGGGGTCTCCCCAGTTCATATTTTCTCCCAGTTCTCCCTTCTTCAATTTTTGGCATCATCTCATGGTAATGTCAGAAATACTATTTAATAGCTTGAAGAGGAACCAAGAACTTCCCTGTGATGATTGTTTATGACCTAAGGACTATACCTATACTTTGAATCTTCAGTCTGGTTTGTTCCAGCCTGATTGTTGTAACATACACTGTACATAGTAGGATAGATTGTTTAGGTTGTTAGTTTCAGTGAGTGAATAGTTGTGACTTTATGTTATATGTTGTAGCAATTTATATAAATATTTGCACTTTGTAATATTCATTCGCTCCTGTGCTGATTTCCAAACCCTCCAGGTATATGCACAGTGGTGTCTTTTTTCTTTCCAACCTCCAGGTACTAGCTGGAGAACTCCTGCTATTACAACCGATCTCCAGCCAATAGATATCAGTTCACCTGGAGAAAATGGCTGCTTTGGTAATTGGACTCTATGGTGTTGAAGTCCCTCCCCTCCCCAAACCCCACCCTCTTCAGGCTCCACCCCTAAAACCTCCCACTGGTGGCCAAAAGGGACTGGCAACCCTAAACAACTGTGATCATCACCCTCCAGGCATTCATTGAATGCCTGGACAGAGTTACAGAGAAAACTCCCTCCACATTTTGAATTTACATGGGTGAGATTTCTGAGACTTCTAGGCATGTGTGAGATTTCTGAGGAGATCCAGAGGTGGAACAATGTTAGTATCCCTTCTGTGCCTCCAGGTGTGTTGCTTCATACCTGAGCTGCATTGGGCCCCTTGGAAAGCATGAGACAGAGGTCAAGCAGAGGGAAGTTTAAGATAAATGTGCCTCTCTGACTTGGCTACTGTATTTGAACAAGAGAGCCAACGGCTGAGGTCTGAACAGGGAAGAAAAGGATATTTGTGCTGTGCACGTGGACTGAATTGTGCAAAAGAACAGTTAATCCTTGCAAAAATCTTTGCTCTGGACATGTTGCCGGGATTGTTGGTGGCAGCCATGATTTGCCAGGGTTAAAGCAACTACTTGTAAAGAGTAATAGGCCTGTATATCTGGTGGGGAAATATGAAGTAGGGGGTGTTGTACCCTGGATGGAGACAGTCTGTACAATTGCTAGAAATGGGTCTTCCCCTCTTGCTGTTTTCACATTGCCATTTCTTCCGTTCCATGCTTGCTCTAGCTGTGCTGTGTCAAGTATTCCCTTCCACATCCTTCAGAGGAACTGTTGTGCGTTTTCACAATTTTGGTTTGTGGGGATACAATCACGGTTCTTGTGTTGACACAATTTGTATGTGTCTTAACAGCTATCCGTCATGCATCACCATCTTTACTTCTATAGCGACAATATGGATTATGAGCGGTGGTTTGGAGTGGTGGACTCTGATCTGGAGAATCGGGTTTGATCCCCTGCTCCTCCACATGAGCAGCAGACTCTAATCTGGTGAACTGGGTTGGTTTTTCCACTCCTACACATGAAGCCAGCTGTGTGACCTTGGGCTAATCACAGCTCTCTTAGAGCTCTCTCAGCCCCACCTACCTCACAGGGTGTCAGTTGTGGGGAGGGGAAGGTGATTGTAAGCCAGTTTGATTCTTCCTTAAGTGGTAGAGAAAGTCGGCAGGTAAAAACCAACTCCTCCTCCTCCTCCTCCTCCTCCTCCTCCTCCTCCTCCTCCTCTTCTTCTTCTTCTTCTTGACTGCAGTTTTGCAATTGAACTGGGCCTTTGAATACTTCAGCGGGATCCATTGGATTACTCTGGAGTAAGTGACGGTGGACTGCACCAAAAAGAAAAGGCAATTGTGTTTGCATATTCTTCTAAGAACCTTTGAATTTGACAAAGCGTAGCCATGCTAAACCAATTCCTTGGGTCTGCTTTTATTAAAGCCAAGTGAGCTACTCTAGAGTAAAAAGAAAAGGATTGCAGCCAGTCTAAACAATTACCGATTTTTATCTTGACATCCACAATCTTTAATTATTCGGCTGCTCTCGTTCTCTGTGGAAGTCGTGCATCCTTTCTGTATTTCATCTGTCATTCAAGTGGGGAGGGTTTGGCTGGAAATTTCACGCATCTGGCAAGAAGCTGGCTTGTGCTAGTCATATCTGTCTCTACTTTGATGCAGTGAAAAAAATGCCCATTGCAACTTTAACCATCCCCCTTGACATCAATGGGAAGCATATATGTGTGCATGTGTGCTTGGAAATCAGCATGCATCGGAAACTGCTCTTTCTATGTAGCCAAAATATAAATGGGGATTATATGGTACTTGCAAAATGTCCATCATTTTGATAGATGACGGATGCATGGAAGGAGGAGGCGCATGCGGTTCACACACACAGGACAGGGCAGATTGCCTTTTCCCTATTTCATTTATTTTTATTTATCTATTTACAAAATTTATAGCCTGCCTTTCTGACCTCCACAGGGTCACCAAGGCAGCTAACAGATTAAAAACACAGACAATAAAAAGTCATCTTAAAAACTGTTAAAAGCAAACAAAAACACATAATTACAACCATTTAAGCCAAGCTAAAATATACACACAGCGCATTAAAATGACAATTAAAACATAGGGCAGGAAGGGGGGATCACTGAGGGATCATGAAACAAAAAAAAAGTCTTCACTAGCTGGCAGAAGATGACAACGGAAGGGGACAGGTGAGTCTCTCTGGAGAGAGAGCTCTCGGGTTTTGTTGCCATGACTGAGAAGGCCAACTCCTAGGCTGCCACCCACCTCAGAAGGTAGAGGCACGCAAAGCAGGACCTCAGATGATGACTGTAGGGGTTCAGTAGGTTCATAAGAGAGTAGGCAGTCCTTCAGGTACGCTGGTCCCAACCCATGTTGGGCTTTAAAGGTCAACACCATTATCTTGCTCGGAAACAGATTGGGAGCTAGTGTAGATGGGTCAAGACTGGATTAATATAGTACCTATTACCCTAGGCTTGCCAAGCCCCAGTGCCCCCAGTTACTGTTGCCTGCTGCCATTTGGAGTGGCAGCAGGAGAAAAATTTTTAAGGCAGCATTATGTGCAGGGCTGCATCACTTCCAGTAGAAACCCAGTAATAACATAGGGTAGCTCTAGGAATCACCAGAAACCCTAAGGTTTTACTATAGAGTTTCCAGTGAGTCCTAGAGCTACCTGTTGTCACTTCTGGGTTTTTCCCCCTAGAAGTGACATCATCTCACCTGTGATGCCGCCCCTTACTATATCCTATGGGTCTGATGCAGCATTATTAAATGGCTTTAAAATGGTGGTGGCATCCTCAGAGGCCACAAGAACACTGTCACATCTAGTTTGGCCCTCAAGGTAACCTTGCTGGTGAGTAATGCAGAAGAGCAAAGTGGAAGGAGGTGGTTGCCTGAGGTAAATGGGAAGAAAGAAAGAAAGAAAGAAAGAAAGAAAGAAAGAAAGAAAGAAAGAAAGAAAGAAAGAAAGAAAGAAAGAAAGAAAGAAAGAAAGAAAGAAAGAGAAAAAAGAAAGAAAGAAAGAAAGAAAGAAAGAAAGAGATGTTATTACCTTTATTTATTTACTTCATTTATCTGCCTTTCTTGTTGCTCTTCAAGGTGGATTGCAGAGTTATATAAACAATGCAATAAAAACCAGAATAATACACACAATGATCAATGTGGTAAAACTGGATCACATAATTATAGAAAGCTGAAATTAAAACAGTATACTACATTCCATAAATGGGATTTCACAATTAGAGAACAATAGTGCAATAAACTGGATTTCACAATTAGAGGCCAATGAAATAAAGGAAGTATAATATTTCCAATAAACAATGCAGGGAGAGGAAAAGAAAACTGCTTAAAAATTTCACAGGCAACTAAACTAGAACCCTATTACATTTATAGAAAGTGCCCTTCCTGCAGAATTTTGTTTTTCTGCATCTCTATGCTGCTTATAAGAATGCATTCCTGAACTGTCTGTGAAATTATATACATGTGAGAGTCTTCCTGACCTTGTCAGGCAGGCTATTCTACAGGTGGAAGCCACAACGGAAAAAACTGAAGCTCCTTCTCTTTGCACATCACAGTCAGCATATGAATTGGGCACTGTGCATGTGGGAATGGGGCTGAGTTTTCTGTTGCCCTAGAAGGTCGGACCAGAACCAACGGGTTGAAATTAAATCAAAAAAGTCTCTGTCTAAACATTAGGAAGAACTTTCTAACAGTTAGAGCGGTTCCTCAGTGGAACAGGCTTCCTCGGGAGGTGGCGAGCTCTCCTTCCCTGGAGGATTTTAAGCAGAGGCTAGATGGCCATCTATCAGCAATGTTGATTCTATGACCTTAGGCAGATCATGAGAGGGAGAAGAAGAAGAAGAAGATTTGTTTTTTATATGCCGATTTTCTCTACCACTTAAGGGAGACTCAGACCAGCTTACAATCACCTTCCCTTCCCCTCCCCACAATAGACACCCTGTGAGGTAGGTGGGACTGAGAGAGCTGTGACTTGCCCAAGGTCACCGAGCTGGTTACGTGTATAGGAGTGGGGAAACAAATCCAGTTCACCAGATTAGCCTCCGCTGCTCATGTGGAAGAGTGGGGAATCAAACCCAGTTCTCCAGATCAGACTCCACCGCTCCAAACCACTGCTCTTAACCACTACACCACGCTGGGAGGGCATCTTGGCCATCTTCTGAGCATGGAGTAGGGGTCACTGAGGGTTTGTGGGGGGGAGGTAGTTGTGAATTTCCTGCATGGTGCAGGAAATTGGACTAGATGACCCTGGTGGTCTCTTCCAACTCTATGATTCTATGAATTGAAGAGAGCCTGCAACTCATGTCTGACTGTTGCACGAGGCATAGGGCAGAGGCCCTAGACTCACCCAACCTGTGTACTCTGTAATGTGTAAAGAGGCCACAACTTCGACAGGAAAATAAGGGAAACCAGTGTAAAGCAGGTGAGAAAGGGAGTCTCGAGCTATAACCTCTGACAGCAGAACTCAGTCTCTGACAGCAAAACCATAGACACTTGCTGGGGTAGAGTGAGGGTTTCTCCTGCTTCCCGCTGCACTTCAGTGCCACCACTGTAGATGGTCAGAGGGGGTGTTGCAGCTACTATCTTGGCAGGAATCAGGTGAACCGAGGGCCCCATAGGGTTCCACCTGATCTGTAAAGCTACTAATGCTGGCCTGCGCCTTGCCTCTCAGGCACACACCTGATCTCCACCTCCAAATGAGAATGAGAAAGTGAGCCTGGCCTTTGGCTGCCTGTTCCGCTAGAGTTCTCTCAACAGAAGGAGAGCGTCTCACTGTTTGTTTTCTATATTGCTCTAACACAGTGACCTGTGATTCCATAGCTCACTGGACCCCACATCTCACCCAACAATTATATGTCAATATCCCTGTTCTCAGCTGGACCTATGTTGAGGTAGGGTTGCCAACCTCCAGGTACTGCTGGAAAAATGGACACCGCTGTGCAAGTAACACGAAGTTTTGAAAATTAGCACAGACACGAAGAATGTAACAAAGTGCAAAAGGTATATTGAATATGCTACACAAGTATGCAATGAAAAGGAATCTACCATACTATTATAACAACTACATCTATCCTAAACTAAAGTGCAATGATTCATCACAATGGACATGGAAGTCTCAGTGGTATAAAGTTCAAATCTCCATACAGGTAAGATGGTAGAATATTCACAGTAATGAGATATACGGGGTTACCGCACTTTGTATTCCCAGCGATGTATTCAGAGTTTGAAAATGTTATAAAAAACATTGCATTAAAAGGGTTTTTGGATACCACGGCTTATAAATGGTTGGAAGACGTCTTCACAGCTAAAGGGGCCAAACAAAGTGCGAACAGTATTTTTTATAACGTTTTCAAACTCTTAATACATCGCTGGGAATACATAGAAAGTGCGAACAGTATTTTTTATAACATTTTCAAACTCTTAATACATCGCTGGGAATACAAGTGCGGTAACCCCTATAGTGCTGATATAACAATGTATTCTTCTAATTTTCTAGGATCACTCACCAAGGTATCTGAACAGGAGAAATATCATCCAGAAGGGGATACGGCCGTTTCGGAGTCTTCAAAAGTCCCACTTCTGATCCTATGTATACATAAATATGTCTAACTAGCATATTAATAAATATCAAATCTTTGTTAAAATATTATGTTCCAGTTATTACTTACAATACAAATTTTCAAAATTCATTCTCATCTTCAAATGTCAGAGTCACAGCATCACAGGTCATGTTTCTACTTTAGGATAGCTTTCTGAGTTCCCAGCAGGGATACTACAAGGTGTGGTCAGAATCTCCTACAAAACTGCATTGAAGTCCCTCCCCTCCTCTAACCACGCCCTCCTCAGGCTCCGCCCCCAAAACCTCCCAGCAGTGGTGAAGAGGGACCTGGCAACCCTATGTTGAGGGGACCTGTTTATACCATCGCCTGGGGTGGTGACGATTCTCTGGAAGAATCCATTGTTTAATTTCTCAAATTTCTGTACAAAAGAGGAGGAGAAATGCCAAGAGCCTGCAAACAGTGGCTCAGTGGCGAGACAGCTTTCTTCAGACAAATTGTCAAACAAAAAGTGGAAACAAGCCCAGACCAATAAACAAGCGTTCAAAATTTGACAGTCACTTCTAAGAAATCTAAAGGTGTCAGAGTCGGGGATGTTAACAGCGATATTCAGGACCACCACTACACGAGCCATAAAAAAGTCCATAAGGAATAAGGTTGTTTACATCAGTTTGCACATGTTTCTGACGAAACTATAAGGAGCGTGAGCCCCAAGAAAAGAAAAATGCTTAGCCAAATCAGAAGCGGGGTTTTTTTTCCGGCTAGCAAAATAAACACTCGCTATTTCTCAATCACTAGGTGGCAGCTGGTGAGTCGTGGGGCAGAATGTGGCCTGCGAATGATCAGCGGGGCAAGATCGGCTTTGAAAAATTACTAGCTCCCAAGGTGGGGCCTGGTGATGAAGCCAGATCAGAACTTGGTGGGTCAGGCATGGGGTCACAGCAGGATGTGGTGGATTGGGCAGGTCAGAACATGCTAGGATATGGGTGTAGTTTAGTTTGTGTTTACTGGATTTTCCAAACCCCTTCCCCAATTGGTTACTTGAAAGCATGCAGCTTTTACTGATGATAACAGACAAATAATGACTGGTTGTCTCATAAGAACATAAGAAAGGCCCTGCTGGATCAGACCAAGGCCCATCAGGTCCAGCAGTCTGTTCACACAGTGGCCAACCAGGTGCCTCTAGGAAGCCACAAACAAGTCTCCCCTACTGGCTGGCTACTGCACCATAATTTTATGTGTCATGTGTGGGGATGGCAATACAGTCTTTTTTACAGAGTTGTGGCAGTATTATTGGGTTGTGCAGTCTTGGAGTTGTTGCAACAACGTATGTAATAGTTGGTATAGTGATCTCTGCTTTAGTTTAAAGATTGCATATCATATTATGGTCTTTTATGCATGGCTGTTTCCCTTGCGGCCACCCCTCTGACAACTTCGGGTCTTGGTTTGGATTATGCATCCCATTTCTGACCGTCAGAGGTCACCTCGCTCTCCCCCTGCGTTTCCCTGTGTTTTGCCCGCGTTTTCAGAGACCTGTTTTATCTCGAATTTGAAAACACAGGCAAAACACAGGCAGTGGGAGAGCGAGGCAACCTCTGACGGTCAGAAACGGCATGCCTAATCCAAACAAAGACTTGAAGTCGTCGGAGGGGTGACAGCGAGTGAAACAGCCATGCATAAAAGACTAAAGTTACATAGCACCTCTCCTTGAATGGAATTCTTTGTTCCAAATAATATAAAACACCATAATAACCATACCTCACAATGCCAGTATGATGTGGAGTTAATGTTAGTCATCCATGGTCTAAAATGCTACTTAAATATAGATTTCCTTATAAATATAAAGATAGGTTGTGTTTTACAGAATCAGAACATGATCCCTTATTCTCTACTACTCCACTGGCAGCAGCTCTCCAGGGTCTCAAGCACAGAAAGGTATTTCCCAGTATCTTTTATCTAAGAAGGTTTAAGTGGAGATGTTGGGATTCAACCTGGAACCTTCTACCTGCAAAGGGAGCCTCAACTCTACCCTGTTCTACCAGCCCCCATTCATCCAGTTCTGAAGGACTCTACCCACCAGGTTTTGCCATTCCTCACTCTTAAATCTCCTGATTCAGCCCTAGCTTGACCGCTAATTAGTCATATTTCTCTAGGCCCCACCCGTTCATACCAGGTGCACCCAGAGAATAACCCAATAGGCCTGGCTCTTGATCTGCTGCCCTTGTCCCATACCATGACCATAGGATTGCTTGCAACCCCTGGGACACTTTGGGGGCATGGAGAAAAAAAGGCATCATGTACATGTTGGTGTCAGTTCTGGCCAAACTCCGGAAGTGATGTGACCAATGCTCTAGGCTGTTGCAAAATCCTAGAGTGCTAGAGACGTCACTTTTGGGTTTTGTCAGATGTGACATCACCACGTACATGATGTCTTCCCCTCCATTCCCCCTATTCAGTAGAGTAGTGATGAAGGCTGGGAGTTGGTGGTGGGAAATCACTCACCAGAGTGGGTGGGTTGGCAAGCCTAGATCCGTGGGCAAGTATGTTTGAAATCTCAAGTGTTCAGTCTTACTTATGATGGTCCTTGTACGATATTTCTCTCTTTTATTTAAAATGAAAAATAAAACAAACAAAAAGTCACCCCTACCCACATCACAATCTGCACTACCCAATTTATAATAAAGTATCAACCATTTTAATGGATGTGGTTTTCCCTGAAGAATCCTGGGAATTGTAGTTTTGGTGAGGATGATGAAGAGTTGGTTTTGATATGCCGACCTTTTTTACCACTTAAGGAAGAATCAAACCGACTTACAATCACCTTCCCTTCCCCTCCCCACAACAGACACACTGTGAGGTACGTGGGGCTGAGAGAGCTCTAAGAGAATTGTGACTAGCCCAAGGTCACCCAGCTGGCTTGATGTGTAGGAGTTGGGAAACCAACCTGGTTCTCCAGATTAGCCTCTGCCATTCACATGGAGGAGTGGGGAATCAAATCTGGTTCTCCAGATAGAGTCCACCACTCCAAACCACTGCTCTTAACCACTACACCACGCCGGATGCTGAGAATACACTGTTAGATATCCCAAGCCATTGCCCGCCTCCCAGAAATTCAGTTCCTGGAATACCCTGGGGCATAGGAATATCTTGTAAAACCAGTTTAAGTTTGTAGGGTAGAGCAGATCTTGTCAAGAGATTTACGTTAATCTAAGCCAGTACAAAAATTATTATATGCATGTTTAAAATGAAAGAGAATGTTGTAAGCTACTTTGTGTCCTCATTGGGGAGTAATGTGGGGTATAAATGAAGTAAATAAATATTTAAATGTCCCTTGCATACCCAGGATCTCTCTCACACACATAGACAGACACCCCCACTGAATGCTGTATAAAATTTTGTGCGGATTTTAAATTTTCTTCCAAATGATACTTTCTTTTTATTGTTTGCTCAGAATCTAGCCATGAAAAGGGGAAAGAGACAGAGTGTGATGATGTGACTGTGAAATTGAGAAACCTGGAATAAATATGGGTTGCAAGCAACCAAAATCTTCTGAAGAGCTGGGTGTGGAGAGTGAGAGTTGCCTGGAGCAGGTTAGCCTAGTGCTACCACCACAGCCGATAACCCATGGTTTCACTTGGCAAGGCAATAGAGCTATGTCACTTTCCATAGGGACAAGGGTTTGGTTAACTACCTAACTTTCTGCCAAAAATATTATCCCTTTGCCAATCAAAATGCTATTGTAGGTAGCACGAATATATACTTATGCTGGACATATTGGGTAGGAGCTGATGCCAGTGGATGGTAATGTTATCCAACCTAGCAGGGTTGTTGCCATGGATTCTTAAGCAATGTGTTTGTGAAGCATTTTGAATCCTCAGAAATGTCCTGCATAAATCCTGATGCCTCAATCCAAAGCTAGGGGCATTTTAAAAAGGTATATGTGTAACTGGAGGGAAGGTGGCATAGTATACCCTGATCTCGTCAGATCTCAGAAGCTAAGCAGGGATGGTACTTGGAAGGGAGACCACCAAGGAAGACTCAGCAGAGGAAGGCAATGGCAAACCACCTCTGCTTCTCACTGGCCTTGAAAACCCCTTGCTGGGATTGCCATAAATTAGCTGCAACTTGATGGCACTTTACACACATTCATATGTAACTAGTTGCACATAATGGCAAGAAATAATATTTGAATGAACATGGTGTGCTGTGGAAACACAGCATCAGCATGAAAGTGTACATTTCAATGGCTACTTGCAAGTGCATCAAATCTATGCCCATGGTTCCTGAGCCAGCGTTGTACACCCATAAAAACCTGCTTATATGATATGATGAACAGATCTGTATGTTTATCTACATGTAGTTCTTTCATTGCATATTTAAAAAAAATGCCAGAATTGCTAATGGAGCAATCTTATGTAGGTCTACTTGGAAATAAGTCCCATTTTATTCAATGTGACAAACTCCCAGGAAAGTCTTCTTGGGATTGCAGACTTACAATCCTAAACCCCAGCTCATTGAATAAGCATTTGTGATTTTGGTTGGTTCCACCTGTGCTGCTGTACCTTCAATATTAGCCATTGTTTGCTCCTATGAAAAGTGCCTAATGGTTGCTTGCAGTCACACTGCATCATGGGTTTTTCAGTCTGAAGTCTGAACAAATAGGTTACTTGGTTCTTGTAGGTTATCCGGGCTGTGTGACCGTGGTCTTGGTATTTTGTTTCCTGACGTTTCGCCAGCAGCTGTGGCAGGCATCTTCAGAGGAGTAACACTGAAGGACACTGTCCTTCAGGGTTACTCCTCTGAAGATGCCTGCCACAGCTGCTGGCGAAACGTCAGGAAACAAAATACCAAGACCACGGTCACACAGCCCGGATAACCTACAAGAACCAATGAACTCTGACCGTGAAAGCTTTTGACAAAATAGGTTAGTAATTCTTATGTAGGTATGTTTGACCTGGAAATAGAAAGATGGTCTGGAACAAGGAATGTTTCTTCAGTATGGGGTTTTTATTCATTCATTCATTCATTTATTTTGATGTGTTATGTAAGAGTCGAAAAAATGAAATTTGACACAAAGAGGTTGAACTATCACAAGACTACAGATATCAAAATACAATAATGCTAGTGTTGTTACTGTTGTTTCATATAGAGCCAGCAATGCATATTGACAAATATTTGCTTCAATTAAAATGCACTGATGTTTGCTGCTTGTGGTCACACTGCATCATGGGTTTTGTAGCCTCATAAGCAGGAGACCTGCAAGGACTTGTGGGAGTATCTCATTTCCTCTGTATCTCTATTCTGTTTTCCTTTCCCCTTCCCCAGCAGCTCCTATAGCCTCTCCCCCTTCCTTGCTTCCTTTTCTTCTTCCCACCCACCAGCCAATCTACCTTTGTCTGCTCCTCTGTCATCAGTTTTCCCTCCTTCCCTCCCCTGGCAGCCTCTGCCCAGGTAAAGTCTGGCCCAGTTGCACAGTGGCTGCTGGCAGTCCTGGGCTAAGCCGAGTTACAAGGTAGCTGCCAGCTGCTCTGGGCCAGGGCTAGTTGCACAGTGGCCACCAACAAGTGGTGTGAGCAGTGAGTGTCTAGTGGTTACTACTGGGCTTGTCCTCATGAGTCCTCCTCCATCAGGGAACATAACAGGGAAGGGGATGGGTGGGACCCTTTCCAGGTCTTTTCTGGCTTTGAAGTCCACCTCTGATCTCTGACATAGCTCATCTCTCTAGTATTCTAGCTTTTGCTAATTTTTGTCACCTAAAGCCAAGCATGGCTGTGTTCCCGGAGCATTCTAAAATGGATCACACATATTTTGTACATTCTTGCACAACAACTTGATAAGTAAAGTTTGATTCAGTAAGGTCTGAGCATGTACCATAAGGTTGCCAACCTCCAGGTACTAGCTGGAGATCTCCTGCTGTTACAACTGATCTCCAGCTGACAGAGATCAGTTCACCTGGAGAAAATGGCCACTTTGGCAATTGGACTCTATGGCATTGAAGTCCCTCCCCTCCTCGAACCCCGCCCTCCACAGGCTCCACCCCAAAAATCTCCAGGTATTTCCTGACCTGGAGCTGGCAACCCTAATGTACCAATGTAATGAATATCATTGATTGATGAATACTACCTCATATACCACAAGCAGCACATACATTTGAATGGTAGCTGATTTAAAATTATGCATGACCTGCCTCAGATAACCCTGGAGTATATGTAATACAAGCAAGGCAATAAATTGTGCACATTCACCAAACAGTGTCTACCCAGCCAGCCAACATGCTGAACGGGGCCAATTGTGCAGGCACAAAGCTTCTCAAAACACTGCTGGTTTTAAATTGCAAGAAAATAATCAATGGGATGCTTGACACAAGAGAAAGTAGGCATTGTCGGAAATGGAAAACTGATTTTGAAGCATCTTATTTGTGAAAATTGAATCATCTGTAGTCCTACGCTATGACGGGCTTGAATCCAGGAGCTGACCAGGATTCTGGACAGAGGTAGTTTTCTCTTCACTGTTCCTACAATACAAATGCTATCATTGATCAGCCCTTGCTGATGAATCCCGTTCCCACATCCCTCTTTTTTGGGGGCGGGTGGGGGGTGGCAGCCTTTCACACCAAGCAACGTTTGCTGCATGCATGGAGCGAAATTTATTTATTCGTTTAACTTTATACATTCAATAAACCATCCAGCACACAGGCTTATTCTTTCCGAGTAATTAGAATGTATAACAAGCTTACAAACGTGCCTAAGACTGAGAACTCAGGGTAAAATCTAATGAAAATATTGTCACTGAATTAATTTCCTATGTGGTGCCAGAGCTGTGGAATAAAAAGAACACTGAAAATCTTCAGGGACTTATGGTCAACAGTGCCCCATTGGCTCTGGCTATGGAGAAGGGCAAGATTGGGTTTCTCTAAACTTAATCATACATGTACTAGTGGTCTTGCAAGAGTATTGAAAGGCTTCTAATTTTTTTTTTTTTTTTGCTGATTAGAGAAATTGAGTCATTTCAGATGTAAATTCAAGTCTCCTGTGACTTTCAAAGCACACATGTGCACTTCTTGGGAGACATGCCCACCAGTGGTAAATCTATGAGGAATCATTTCCCATGGAGCTCTGGGTGGAATATATGAACATAAGAACAGGGGGTTCCCTTTCTCCACAGCTCTGCAACAGAGGTTAAGCTAACATGCAGATGGACACATTTTGGGCAATGGGAAGCAGTTGTGCAATGGGAACTCAGTTTTGTGCAACTGGGCATATTTTATTTATCATTTATTAATTAAAATATGTATACTCCATCTTTCCTCTTAACTCAATGTGGTTTAATAAGGAGCTTGGTTCTTTCTTTAAAATGGTAGAAGGGTAGCCATGTTGGTCGGTTGTATCAAAACAAGAGTCTAGTGGCCCCTTAAAGGCTAACAACATTTATTGCAATATGACCCTTTGGGATTTGCAGCTCAGTTCTTCAGATAGATATGTGAAGAGAAATCATTCTGGAAATTGTTATGGGGAAGACTATGGGGTAGGGAGAAGCTGAGGCAGAAAGGCTTGGTGTGAATTTTGCCCTGAATCTTTCAAGTGTAAATTCTCAATGTAGGGGGAGAAAGGAGTAAAGGAAGAAAATCAACAGAATTAGCAGTTATATATAATGGAAACAGATTAGTGAAATGAAGATTAAGAGAAACGAAGATTAACGTCTTTCTTTGTCATTTTCCCTTCCTTATTTCCTTCTTGTTTACTATTACTTTGAATTCCAGCCTGCCCATTCTATGTTGCTCTTCCTTCCTTCCTTCCTCCTTCCTTCCTTCCTTCCTTCCTTCCTTCCTTCCTTCCTTCCTTCCTTCCTTCCTTCTTCCTGTACTCTATCATTTTTTCCCTCCCACCCTACCTCCTAGCTTGAAAATTTGTAATTTGTGCCTGGCAGTGGGAAAATATTCCTACAATAAACCCTGCTTTCTGAGGTCAAAAAAGAAAAAAGAAAAAAGAAGCTGTCTGGCCCAAAATCACACCGTGAGTTTCATGGCTGAGCAAGAGATCCCTACCCACTCTGTACCAAATCACAGTCTTCTTTTGATATCCCTCTGTGTAAACATTCTGGGGTGAATCCATATTCCCTCCCAAGAGGGTCAGAGTTGTCACAACATGTCCTAGCTGGACACTCTAGCCACTAGGCAATGCCGGCTCTGCAATTACAATCATTTACCTCCTGGATTTTCCATGAGAAAATTGGCAATACCCAATCAGGTCCATGCTGGAATGTCAACATGACGATTGTCACCTTAGTTCAAAACACACAGCAAAGATTTTGGCACAAGCCTTTAGACTTTATTTCCCGAGGAAACAAAGATTACTTTCATCTTGCCCACCCAAACGAGTATTTTTGTCCACTGGTTTACTTTACCCTACATTCACCTACCCTCTGGGGATGCTTCCAAAACTATCCTCTTCCTAAGATTTCTCCTAAGATTTCGGAGTTCCAAATTACTGGTTTTGTTTCCAAATGGATGGATTAGCAATTCTATGTGGGTGTCTTTTTTATTTCCAAATTATGTTCAGAGCACCATGCATATGCAATTGACCACAGTTCTAAGAACATAAGAACATAAGAAAGGCCCTGCTGGATCAGACCAAGGCCCATCAAGTCCAGCAGTCTGTTCACACAGCCAACCAGGTGCCTCTGGGAAGCCATTAACAAGACGAGTGCAGCAGCACCATCCTGCCTGTGTTCCACCGCACCCAAAATAATAGGCATGCTCCTCTGATACTAGAGAGAATAGGTATGCAGCATGACTAATATCCATTCTAACTAACAGCCATGAATACCCCTCTCCTCCATGAATATGTCCACTCCCCTCTTAAAGCCCTCCAAGCTGGCAGCCATCACCACATCCTGGGGCAGGGAGTTCCACAATTTAACTATGCGTTGTGTGAAAAAATACTTCCTTTTATCTGTTTTGAATCTCTCACCCTCCAGCTTTGGCAGATGACCCCGTGTTCTAGTATTATGGGAGAGGGAGAAAAAGTAACTTCTCCCTGTCCACTCTCTCCAAACCATGCATAATTTTATAGACCTCTATCATGTCTCCCCTCAGCTGAAGAGAACTGTGTTCTCTGATCCTTCAGTCCATACGCATTATTTCCCCTTCCACATGGACATCGATCTTGATGTTGTGAGACATACAGATGGATCAAGATCCTCTCTGTATGTGTGTGTGGAGTGGGTGTTTGATCAATGCTTAGGAACTCCTGTGCACATCATTACAACAATAACATTTTGATGCAATTACAATAGAACCAAGAGCCCTTTTTGCAGTGTTTTATCAATGCATGGGTCTACATTGATAATGTAGAGAGGAAAGATACAAAGGAACTGATAGCGTGGTGTAGAGGTTAAGAGCGGTGATTTGGAGCAGTGGACTCTGATCTGGAGAACTGTGTTCGATTCCCCACTCCTCCACATGAGCGGTGGACGCTAATCTGGTGAACTGGATTTGTTTCCCCACTCCTACACACATGAAGCCAGCTGGGTGACCTTGGGCTAGTCTTAGTTCTACTAAGAGCTCTCTCAGCCCCACCTACCTCACAGGGTGTCTGTGGTGGGGAGGGGAAGGGAAGGTGATTGTAAGCCGGTTTGAGTCTCCCTTAAGTGGTAGAGAAAGTTGGCATATAAAAATCAACTCTTCTTCTTCATTCCTATTTTCCTATCTTTTACATTGTAAATTACTTGGGACAAGGGAATATCCCATTTGTTATTCTGCAAATCAGCTTGCACCTTGGTGGCAAAAAAAATATGCGATAATTATGACGATTCACTTTACCAGGTCAGTGTCATCATTAACCTTTATTCCTATGGAACAGCTCGATATCCAATTTACCAAGAGATGCGAAAATTACAGGACGGCAGGATGTTCTTCAAGCACAGATGGTTCTTGAGATCGTAAGCGAAGCTTTATAACGAGAAGCTAGCAAGGGTGAGGCCAGATTGAGACTCTGTTCACAATTAGCACTACAGCACCTTTTAAAAGACAACCTGCTAGTCTAATTGGCCTTAGGGCTGTCAAAAAAAAAAATTCGGTACAGTTCGGATTCGGCCGAATTTGACCCTTGTGGGTTCGGTACGTGCTGAAGTCCGAACTCCCCCGCTTCGGATCCCCGGTAATTCGGGGGGATCCGGAGTTCGGGGGAAAATTCGGCCCCAGCGCGCCTTCAGAGGGATTCCCTGAAGGAGCGCGGGGCCCTTTAAACTGATCTGAGCCTCCCAGCTGGGAGGCGCAGATCAGTTTAAAGGGCAGCCCGCCCCCCTTCAGCGGGCTCCGCTGGAGAGGCTCGGGCTGCCCTTTAAACTGATCTGAGCCTCCCAGCTGGGAGGCTCAGATGAGTTTAAAGGGCAGCCCGCGCCTTTCAGCGGGCTCCCCTGAAGGGGGGCCGAATTTGCCGAATTTATTCGCGAACTCCCGAACTCGCTGAATTCGGGCCCCCCAGTTGCCCGCCAGTTTTGAGTTCAGATCCGTCCGAACAGAAAATCACCGAATCAGGGGAAATTCGGTTGATTTTCAGTTCGGACCGAACCGAATTGACAGCCCTAATTGGCCTTCTTATGAAGAAATGAAATAAAGGCAAGCTGAAGTGTGAAGATTAAAGATTCATTCTGGTATAATGGCACAAATTGTTCCAATGCACCCAGTGGGCTCAGGGTTTGGTTTTCTGAGGCATTGCTGTAGAGTGAGAAAAGCCAGTTGGGGAGAGGAAGATGTTGGGCACCGTAAGTGGGGTAGAACCCAGGCTAAATATTTTTAGCGGCTCAGGGGTCCTTGTCATGGGGCAAGGTGATAACAATCTAAAGTGTATATGTATAAAAGACTCCACGTAGCATGTACTTTTCAACAAGTGAATGTTCCCAGGTTGCCAACCTCCAGGTACTAGCTGGAGATCTCCTGCTATTACAAAGGATCTCCAGCTGATAGAGATCAGTTTACCTGGAGAAAATGGCCGTTTTGGCCATTGCACTCTATGGCTTTGAAAGCCCTCCCCTCCCCAAACCCCACCCTCCTCAGGCTCCGCCCCCAAAACCTCCCACCAGTGAAGAGGAACCTGGCAACCCTATGGGTGAAGCAGAAGATCCTTACATGATGAATTTGGCATCTGATACCAAACTGGGCTGTTGTTGCAGAAGTGGTGAAATTAAGGTTGCCAACCTCCAGGTAGTAGCTGGAGATCTCCTGCTATTACAAAGGATCTCCAGCTGATAGAGATCAGGTCACCTGGAGAAAATGGCTGCTTTGGCAATTGGACTCTATGGCACTGAAGTCCCTCCCCTCCCCAAACCCCGCCCTCCTCAGGCTCTGCCCCAAAAACCTCCCGCTGGTAGCGAAGAGGGACCTGGCAACCCTAGGTGCACCTGAGCACATGAGCACATGAAGCTGCCTTATACTGAACCAGACCCTCGGTCCATCAAAGTCAGTATTGTCTACTCAGATCTACAGCAGCTCTCCAGGGTTTCAGGCAGGAGTCTTTCATGTCACCTGCTTGCCTAGTCCCTTTAACTGGAGATGCCAGGGATTGAACCTGGGACCTTCTGCATGCCAAGCATATGCTCTACCACTGAGCCACGGCCCCTCCCCTGGAAACAGATTAAGACTTGCTGGTTTTGAGGGGGACAATGGAATCATTTAGCCCCCCCCCCTTACTTCAAGCAGTAGTCAACCCTGGGGCCTGTGCATGCCACTGCTGCCATTGCTAATTCCCTTCAGGGCATCTGTAGTGAAACGCCTTGTTGTTAGAGCAAGATACTGGAATGCATGTGAGCAAGCTGCAGGATGGGAGCACTTGCTGTACTGTCCTTATCCCTTTCTTTTCTGATGGGAATCTGACAACCCAGGTGCGAAAGAAGGTGTTGCGTACATCATATATAAAAAACTCATTGGATTGACAGTGACTCGTTCTTTGATGAGCTGGTTACTGGCTTGCTCGCAAACCCTGAGCCAGTTGAAGGCAACTAGTTGAGCCAGGTGGCTTGAACAGCATGGCAGGGCCACATCAGAGGCTGTGGATGAGAGTTCCATGCTGTCCAGAGATGTGCAGGGGAAATAGTCATTACTTGACATGTACAAGCACATATCCCAGAGAGAGGGAAGAGGGTGGATATGAAAGGAACATGTGTCTCATGTGCCCACCATGGGATAGTGGAAGCCCAGGTGTTTACGTGTCCCAAAGCAAAATCCCACTGTGGTCAGGCATTCCAAACTCTCACAAAGCCACTCTACTGCCAAGGTTGCCCATAGCTCAAGGGAGTTGCATCCCTAGGGTTGCCGACCTCCAGGTAGTAGCGGGAGATCTCCCACTATTACAGCTGATCTCCAGCCGACAGAGATCAGTTCCCCTGGAGAAAATGGCCACTTTGGCCATTGGACTCTATGGCATTGAAGTCCCTCCCCTCCTCAAACCCCGCCCTCCTCAGGCTCCACCCCAAAAACCTCCCGCCAGTGGCAAAGAGGGATCTGGCAACCCTATGCATCCCAGTATCAGAACTGTGACATTCCTGAAGTTGATACTGAATCATAAGGCAATTCACAACTCTAATAGCTTGGCTAAACGTATGAGATTTATGTATGTTTGTTTACCAGAAAGAGTACTGCTTCATAATAGGAAAGCTGTGTTAGATGAAATCAGAAGCCACAGCATGCTAAGGAAACTATAGGTTAGGGTTGCCAACCTTGTACCTCAAGGTACTAGCTGGAGGTCTCCCGCTATTACAACCGATCTCCAGCCAATAGGGATCTGTTCACCTGGAGAACATGGCTGCTTTGGCAATTGGACTCTATGGCCTTGAAGTCCCTCCCCTCCTCAAACCCAGCCCTCCTCAGGCTCTGCCCCCAAAATCTCCTGGTATTCCCCAGCCTGGAGCTGGCAACCCTACTATAGGTTAAGATTTTTAATGTTCAGTGTCAAGGTTCCTCTGACCTGACTTTGACCCAGACAATCTCATGTCAGTGAGGGAACCTGTTTCCAAATTTGAACCAGGACCATGCAGAGGGGAAGAAGGGTCTTTAGTCTTCTCCCCATGCTTTAAATTTTGTAATTTTTTAAAAAAGAAAATACAGGAAAAAAGGAAAAAAAACATACATAGAACATACATACAGCCAATCCACCCTTCCAAAGTGTGCCTATACCCATCGTATTGTATCCCCATGCTTTTTTTCTTGACCTAAAATAGCACCAAGGAGCTCTATTTGCCTCACTGGGAGCTGCATGTGTAGCCTATAAGTACCTCTGCAGCCCCCAATAGGGTAAATCACACCCCAGGGCCATTTTGGATCAGGAAAATGGTACGGGAGAAGGCTAAAGCCCTTTGTTCCCCTGCACCATGGAGCCCTGTGTGCTTGAGAAAAAAGTTCCCTCACACCTGAGGTCTGACTCTCAGAGTCTAAGGGCGAAAACGCATGGTCGCTTTAAAAAGGTAAAGGTCCCCTGTGCAAGCACCGGGTCATTCCTGACCCATGGGGTGACGTCACATCCTGACGTTTCCTAGGCAGACTTGGTTTATGGGGTGGTTTGCCAGTGCCTTCCCCAGTCATCTTCCCTTTACCCCCAGCAAACTGGGGACTCATTTGACCAACCTCGGAAGGATGGAAGGCTGAGTCAACCTTGAGCCGGCTACCTGAAACTGACTCCCGTTGGGATCCAACTCAGGTCCTGAGCAGAGCTTGGGTTGCAGTACTGCAGCTTACCACTCTGCCATGGGGCTCATATGGTTGCTTTGGCCTCCTTTATTCTGTTTCAACCAGGATTCAGCCAGGATCGAACCCACATTCGGCAAAAACGCATGAGTTGGATCCTGGCTGAATCCTGGCTGAAACAGGGAATAAAGGAGGCTAAAGCGACCATACGTTTTCGCCCTAAGTCCGCGTGGCAGAACTCAGTTATGATAAAAACTGTAAAATGTAGTTTGTCCCTTAGTCTTCAAAAGGCCACTGCCCTTCTATTTAATTTACATTTTCAAAGGATCAGTCCTGCTCACACTGCCTTTGCTGGAGGGAAAAAGAAATGGATAAACATGCATGGGGCTTAGGGTTGCCAACTCCAGGTTGGGAAATGCCTAGCAATTTTGGGGGTGGAGCCTGGGGAGGGCAGGGGTTGGGGAGGAACCTCAACCGGGTCCACCCTCCTAAGCTGCCGTTTTCTCCAGGGGAACTTTTCTCTGTAGTCTGAAGCTCAGTTGCAATCCCAAGAGATTCCCCAGGCCCCTCGTGGAGACTGGTATCCCTAGGGGTTTAGCAGAGTTCTTGCAAATATTCTCTCTCCTAAACACACACACAGTCCCTGCTAGAAGCGCACCACCCGCTCACCCCAGTCTAGAGGCACACATCCCCCAAGTTTTCCCTAACTACAAAAACAAAGGCGGAAAGAAAGAAGGGTGACAAAGAGCAAAAGACAAGACAAGCAGATATAGATAGACAAGCCTGCCTACCTACTTTTCATTTTTATCCTACCCTTCCACCCAGGAGCTCAGAGCTGCGTTCTTTCTTCTCCTTTCCCCTCACATTTCTTTACATCCTTCTCACACTTGTTGTCATTTTTCTATTTCTTCTTGTCACTGTATTTTTAAGAGGCTGTGGAGGGCGCCTTCCATAGCTGCATTTAGGAAGGCATGTCAAACATTCTGGACTGCTTACGTTTTTTTTTTAAAAAAATCTGTCAATAGGAGGACTGCATTTTTAAAAAAATCCTGTCAATTGGACTGCATTAAAAAAAAAAATCCTGTCAATTGGACTGCTACATTTTTGGTTTCTTGCAACCTGGTATTGCATTGTTAGCCTCCTTGGGTGTGAAGAGACAAGGTGAGACCTAAATGTTTTAAATCAATAAATAAAAACAGCCAAGATCTTTACTAAAATCCCCATGCGCAACTGCACAAATGCCAGGGTTGCCTCTTCACCACCGGCTGGAGGTTTTGGGGGCAGAGCCTGAGGAGGGTGGGGTTTGGGGAGGGGAGGGACTTCAATGCCATAGAGTCCACTTGCCAAAGCGGCCATCTTCTCCGGGTGAAATGATCTCTATCGGCTGGAGATCAGTTGTAATAGCAGGAGATCTCCAGTTACTACCTGGAGGTTGGCAACCCGAACAAATGCTGGTTTCCCACTGCACAAAATATGTCTGGCTGCAATGCAGGTCTGAATGTACTGGTGTCGGGCTCTGGTGGTGCGGTATTTTTTATCGCCTGAAGCTTTTTGGTGATGGAGATTCACCTCCCTTACTAAGTTCCCCCTCCTCAGAGAGAGGTTTTTCCAACTGTCATTCATAGTCACTGCTCAACCCCTCTCTCTTTTTGACCATCAGCCATTCCAGCGGGTCTATTTTTTTTTGTTTTTGTTTTAGAACTTTCCGGGTGAACAAAATGAGTTTTTCCTAATTATTTGGGGTGACAGCACCTTTGCCTTGGGCTGTCCCTCGGAGAAGTAGCAGCTTGGCTGATAAAAAGGAAAGGAGGGGGGATACCCAAGGAATTAAGATAAGGCAGCAATTATTAAGACAAATCTTTTGAAGGGCTATTTGAACTCCTAGCATTCAGAGATAATCTGATTTTCCAAGGTGCTCCCAGGGAAGGAGGGGAAGGAGGCAAAGAGTACCCAGGTGCAACGTCTTAGCCTTTGCAGGGGTATTTCACGGACCTCCAGACATTTTCTCCTCTCTGCCTTCCTTTCACTCTCCCTTTGTTCCATACAGCTCTAGGGTATAAATCAGTCTTCATTCCCATCCTGCTGACACCAAAGAGAGAACCCAAGACAAACAATGCAGAATGCCACCAATTAATCATCATCCGGCCTCCCTCTCCTGTCTTCTTCAGGGTTGTTTCTTTTTTCGTGGGCCTCCTGAGTTTCCAATTGAGGGGGGGGGACACGTCACTAGCCCCCTTTTGTATTTTTAACAGCATCATGATTTGCAGAAGTCAGCAAGCAAAAGTGTTCCTGGTTTGGAGATAAACAGGATTGCCTGTGAATGTTTGTACATCAAGTCACTGTTAAAGGTGCTGGAGCCAGAAAAAATAAAGCCAGAAACATTACTATCTAGACCATCTAGGTCTGTGTGGGTGTGTTTTGTCAGTCACCATATTCCATGCTGGGAGCCAGCGCGGTGTAGTGGTTAAGAGCGGTGGTTTGGAGCAGTGGACTCTGATCTGGAGAACCGGGTTTGATTCCCCGCTCCTCCACATGAGTGGCGGAGGCTAATCTGGTGAACTGGATTTGTTTCCCCACTCCTACACACAAAGCCAGCTGGGTGACCTTGGGCAAGTCACAGTTCTATTAAGAACTCTCTCAGCTCCACCTACCTCATAGGGTGTCTGTTGTGTGGAGGGGATGGGAAGGTGATTGTAAGCCGGTTTGATTCTCCCTTAAGTGGTAGAGAAAGTCGGCATATAAAAAACAACTCTTCTCCTTCTTGCAGTTCCACTGGTCCCAAATTTATTAGATGTGGGCCAGTGGGCCCAACTTGGGCCCCTCCAAAGGTTTGTCCTAGAAAAACATAAATGGCTAATTCCCACCAAACATCTTTAACCCACGTAAATGTATTATGCTGGTGGGGTTGCCAACTGAGCAAGAAAGAACAGCCTAGCCTGTTCTTGAGCCTGTAATAGAAGTTTAATTTACACCAATCAGTAGGTGAAATTTGTAAAGACATGGTCACCTGGCAGCTTGAGCCACTGCTAAGGTACAGGAATAGGGGCTGGTTTCAAAAAATGGTTTAAAAAATGTTTAGTCTGGAGAAGAGAAGGTTGAGGGGGGGACATGATTGTACTATTTATTTGAAGGGCTGTCATTTAGAGGAGGGCAGGGAGCTGTTCCTGTTGGCTGCAGAGGATACAACTCTCAATAACGGGTTTAAATTGCAGCAGGAAAGGTACCAGCTGGATATTAGGGAAAACCTTTTTTACAGCAAGAGTTGTTGGACAGTGGAATAAAGTACCTAGGGAGGTGGTGCGCTCCCCCTCACTGGCAGTCTTTAAGCAGAGGCGGGACAAGCATTTGTCAGGGATGCTCTAGGCTGATCCTGCATTAAGCAGGGAGTTGGACGAGATGGCCTGTATGGCCCCTTCCAACTCTATGATTCTGTAATTGAGGGTGGGGCCGGGAGTTCACCCACTGCAGGTGGGCATATAGTAAGCCTAGCTCTTTCCTAGATAGGGTTGCCAACTTCCAGGTGGTGTCTGGAGATCTCCTGCTATTACAACATTGCCCTGTTCACCCAAAATGATGACCACGTGTATCAAGAGGATCGCCCATAGCAAAATTGTAAGGTTGCCAATTGTAAAGTAGTAGCTGGAGATCTCCTGCTATTACAACTAATCTCCAGATGATAGAGATCAGTTCACCTGGAGAAAATGGCTGCTTTAGCAATTGGACCTCCTGCCCTCCAAAATCTCCGGGTATTTCCCAACCTGGAGCTGGCAACCCTATTCCGAGCACTCCAATTAAGTCAGAAATCTCAGCCATCTGAGAAGCCAGAAATTAGACCTGGGACCTTGTACATGCAGAGCAAGTGCTCTGCCATTGAACAGTGGGGAAGGGCTGTAGCTCAGTGGCAGAGCATCTGCTTGGCATGCAGAATGTCTCAGGTTCAATCCCCGGCATCTCTAGTTAAAGGGACTAAGCAAGTAGGTGATGTGAAAGACCTCTGCCTGAGACCCTGGAGAACCGCTGCCAATCTGAGTGGGCAATACTGACTTTGATGGACCAAGGGTCTGATTCAGTATGACAGCTTCAGGTATTTATTCTCAAGGCACCCTGTTATTTGTGAAATGTTTACTGCGCAGAAGGAGTAGAAACATTAAAAACATGGCAGAAACAGTAAAAAAAGTCATTCCAAAGAAACAGCCCATTTCATTTACAGGTTGCTTTTATTTACAAATATACTGAAGTGTCATCTCTCTTTCTCTCGCTTTTTCAGAAAAAGCCCAAGGAAGAAGAGTCGCATCGCTTAACTGCCGGTTGACAGCGGCAGAGGAAATCAAAACCTAATGACGTGAAAATTGAAAAAAAAAAAAAAAACGAAACAAAACCCAACAAGAACACTAATAAATAATTTAACAAGTGGCAAGTCATTAAATAAAAGAAAATGTCCAATCTACAAACTTGACATAGGTGTGAAAACCAACAGAGTTTGAAAAGGGGAGGGATTAGGAGCTATGTTTCAAAGGCAAACTTTGCTGGGGAATGGGAGACCATCTTAAGAACTGGGTTGTTGTTTTTTACAAGTTAAACAAACTGGAACAGCTACAAAATACTACATTTTGGTAACATAAATACAGAGTATATAAATATACAATTAATACAGCCATATGCAGGTGAAGAAGTGGGGTGGGTGTTCCTTTAATTAAAAAAAAGAAAGAAAAGAAACAGGAAGCCCATCTTAAAGGTAGCTGAGATCTTTCAATGTTTACTTGCTCAAATTTGGAAAAAAAAAAAGGCAGAAACCCAACAGGAGCTGCACACCCAATAGAGCCGTGGAACCAATAGAGGCATTCAGCAAATGGTTAATTCTGTTTCAGTTAGCCCAAGGCCAGCTTAAGAAATTTTGATCCCTGTTCTCCTGCACAATTTTCATTAAAATAATAGCTTTTCCTATCCAGACCCATGTCCAGTCATTTCAACAGGGCTTATCCTGAATAGCTTTGCCATGGTATTCACCCCATGAGTCAGAGCTTAGCCCATAGTCCTCCATATAACCACACACACACACACACACACACACACACACACACACACAAAACAACAACCCCAATTTGCCCACTCGAACCATAGATACAAGCTGGAGCTGTAGAACTGTAAAGGTTGGCAGAACATTCTAGAATGTCTGGAAGGTTCTCAAGGTGCTTTTGTTTAGGAAGACCCTTCAAGTGCCTATGGTGGCCATCTCTCCTTGCTCTGAAACAGGACTGCAGGAAAGCACTTCATGGAGATGATGAATATTTCAGTAAGACTTCAAGTGCCTTGTGGACTAAAGCCAAAAGAAAAATCTCCAAACCTAAAAAAGAGATCTTTGATCTCTTTGAACAAATTTTTGGAGGCCCAAGGGCATTGTTGTGACAACAGTATCTCTTCCCATTGTGAATTTAGGTTGCTTTTTATGTACAGTATAGTAGAGGTACATATATATATCACCACAATAAGATATGTTGCCCAACGGAACCAAAGACACCGAGAGCAGATCAGTCCAGAATGCCCAGAAGGTTCTTCAAGGAATTTCTCTTGATAATGATCCTGACATCATCTTTGGCCTCTAGATCTAATCTATCTGTTTGGAAAGGGCATGTGAGAATGTGTACCTTCCATTCTAGGTTCATGAGAGAAGGTGTTGTCAATAATATGCATAAATCAAATTACTTCCTAGCACTGTGGCATCACAAAGCAAGAGACAGAATAACATGAAAGGAAATTTCCTCACCTGAGAGAAAGAGGCTCATTTTAGGTTTCCCTCTATGGGTTTTTCAGAAATTTGGGGGGGATCTAGGGTGAAGGTACATATCATGTCACTGTGCAATGGGGTTTTGTTGTTGCCAGCATCAGATTCTGGCTGTTGGCATCAACATCAAATAATGCTCAACAAGAAAATACTAAGACAGTTCATACACATGTCAGCCTTTGTGGGTGGCACCAAACTGTGAGGGGAATCTCTTGATAGGATAGCAGTAACCTGAATTTGGGCCTCTAGTTGGCAGAAGGATCATTCCAGTATTGCTAAGCATGGCTGGGTATCTTTTATGCGTTTAACACGTTGTACCAAAGTAAGCACCAATTTTGTACCAAGCTGGATGGTATGGCCTATGCGGAACGAACCAATATGTTTCATTTGTTTTATATTGTATTGTGCATTTTAAAGTATTTTACTATCTTGTATCACTGGTCTTTTGGTTTTGTTGTTCATGGGGGGACAAGGAGGCAGGAAGGCACTGAAATCCTGCACCCAGCCATTGAGTCATCTGGTTTCTGAGATTACTGCCACATATTTTCAAGTACCTCTAGTCTTAACAGTCATGAGGGCTAGAAACTTGTTTTTCAAAGCTAAAGTTCTCAGAAATCTAAATTCTCTATAGTACGTACCATATCTACTACATTTCACTACTACATTTCCCATAGTCCAGTGGAATCACTTGGCTCTACCAATAACTATTTGCTTGGCATACATATCACCATTGGTCTATAGCCTTGTTCAGTCGTTAAGATTTTGGTGTTCCAGCACCAGAGTATGGGAGTTCATGCTACCTGCAATCTTTCCAATAAACGTAGCTGCCATTTTGTATGGACAGGGAAACACATATATTTTCTAACTTTAGTATATGTGACTGTACACTCTCAAAAATCTGGATTTTTGATTGTGCATGTTGAAACTGGAAAATATGCACATTGCCCTATTCACCCAAAATGATTACCACATGTATCAAGGGGATCGCCCATAGCTCAATTGTAAGGTTGCCAATTGTAAGGTAGTAGCTGGAGATCTCCTGCTATTACAACTGATCTACAGACAATAGACATCAGTTCACCTGGAGAAAATGGCTGCTTTGGCAATTGGACTCTATGGCATTGAAGTCCCTCCCTCCCCCAAACCACGCCCTCCTCAGGTTCCACCCCGAAAATCTCCCACCAGTGGCAAAGAGGGACCTGGTAACCCTACACGATTGCCTCTTCTGTGCAGTCAGATCATCAAAATCATAACATCTGAAAAGGACTTCTATCCTCCCATTAAGTGGTCGGGATAATTTCCCAACACTTGTGCACCTTATCAGAAATCTTCAAGCAAGAGAAGTTGTGCTATTCTTCTTAATGTTGATTAAAAGCTAGCTTGGTTGGTGTTTTGAACTAAGACTGGTAGGATTGCCAACTCTGGGTTGGGAAATACCTGGAGATTTGGGGACAGAGCCTGAGGGCAACAAAATTTGGGGAAAGGAGTAAACTCAACAGGGATTGTGATATCCATACAATCCACCATCCGAAGCTGATATTTTCTCCGGGGAACTGATCTCTGTAGCCTAGAGTTAGTTATAATTCTGGGAGAACTTCAGTTCCCGCCTGGAAGCTGGCAACCATAAGACTGGGGAGATCCACCACCGAATCACAAAACTCAGTGAGTTGGTGACCCTGGGCCAATCAGTCTCCTTCTTACTCTAACAAACTTCACAAGGCTGTTGTAAACATCAAATGGAGGAGGGGAGAACTTTCCCTTGGGAGAAAGGCAGGATAAAAATAGAACAGGTGGATGTTTAATGGCCCACCTGTCAAGAAATCCAGTGTAATGTGGTGGTTAGAGTGTCAGACTAGGATCTGGGAGACCCAAGTTTGAATCCCCACTCTGCCATGAGTAGCCCAAAGTCATCCAGCAAGCTTCCATAGCAGTGGGGTTCAAGCCCATGTCTCCCAGATCCTAGCCTGATAATCTTTACCATCATACCACACTGGCTCTCATTGCCTGGTCTTGTTTTTGATGCGAAACTGTTGCATGAAGAATCCTTCATTGTTTTGTTTATTTTTTAGGTACATTTCCATTGTACCTCCCCTCCCCTTTACATTACAGATGCATGCATGCGCATTGATAAAGCATGACAAAAAGCCATCTTGATATGACTGCATCAAAGTTCTTCTTTGGATGGTATCTTACCACTATGCAGGTGCTTGTGAGCAAAACATCATGCAGAAAGAAGCTTAATGCAATAATCTATACAGCCATATCAAGGTGGCTTTTTGCAATGTCACATCAACATGGTTGTGTGTACTGGTAATGTAGAAAGGGAAAAAATATAGAAAATCCATTTCATTCTTTTCCCACCTTTTCTCCAAAGAGCTCAGGTCAGTATATGTGGTTCTCCTCTACTTTATTCTCATAAAAACCCTGTGAGGTAGGTAAGACTGAAAGAAGATGTCTGGGCCAAGGTCACCCATCATGGCTACACAGCAGTTTGAACTCTTGTCTCCACAGTCCTAATCTGACACACTAACCACTACACTACACTGGACTATTATATATATTATTATAATCACTCTGTTAATGTTTGCTTTTTCTGCTGGTCCATAATTATAACAAATTATTGATTGGTTGGTTGGTTGGTTGGTTGACTACACTGGCTCTAGCTGTCGCAAATTGTGCATGGTCTAATTTAGAAATTAATTTTGGAAATTCTCATTGTTACACTGGAATTCAGGTGGAGTGGAATGAATAAAGAGAAATAAAGAGCTAGGATGGGGAAATTCAGTATCCCTCTAAATATATCCTGATCCTGAACCACAGCAAAAAGCTGCCAATACGTTTTAGGTGATTGACATCACCTTACACTAAGACAAGTTTTTTTTTTAAAGAATAACAGAATATCCTGCTAGTATCCAGTTTGATAACACTTTTGATTCATTTTAATGTTGTGTGAAATGATAATCTACCTCTTTTTAAAATAGCATTATGGAAAAGACATTAAAACGAATCAATCATATTTTTTTCTCAAGCCTACCAGCTGCCTTTTAGCTTAGCGTGCATTCTTTCCTTAGCTGAAAAAACATGATAGAATGGTAAGGAGAGGGTTTATTTGTGCCAAAGATAGGTTCATTTGGGACAGTGTGGTGTGACCCTAAGCTTTCAAATTCCCATTTGGGCAATCATCATTTGTGGCTTTCTGTAGCTATGCCAGATGCCAAAGGTTTTATCACTCTGAGTTTGTTGTGAGATATTTCCTGCTCCCCCTTTTGCTTTTCCTCAGCCAATGGACCTCCCTTGATGATACATATATAAACCTAAAAATCAAGAAAAGGTCAAAGGTCTACTTTGGACTCTTTCACCAGAAGGTCCTAGGTTAAAACCACAATAACCATACTCCTGTGGGATAATGCACATCAAAAACAAGAATGACATTTATCTTTGCCAAGACACAACAGACATTCTGGAAAGGTAGGGTTGCCAGCCTCCAGGTACTAGCTGGAGATCTCCTGCTGTTACAACTGATCTCTAGCTGTTAGGGAAAATGGCTGCTTTAGCAATTTAAGTCCCTCCCCTCCCCAAACCCCACCCTCCTCAGGCTCAACCCCAAAAACCTCCCGCTGGTGGCGAAGAGGGATTTGGCAACCCTATGGAAGGGCAAAGTGGACCTGGCTCTCCTGCGTGGCGCCCCCTTGAAAGTAAGAGTAATGAAGAGTCCAGTGTTTTCAGTATATCAACCTGTCCCTGATGTTCCATCATACCTTTCCATCACACCCACTCATGATGACCATGAAAACTCACACAACAGAATCCTGGGCCAGGTTGTACAAGAGCGGTTTTCAGGAGCTTCCAGTGAAATTTGTAATCTGGAGGAACACAGAGCAGGGCCAAATTCAGAAATGTAGCCTACTTCTTGTTCTGCCTGAGGTAATGATCTCAATGATGGATGGGTGGGAATGTGGAAAAAGAAGTAATTACGTGGGCTGGGAAAGAACTGGAACCTTGCCTATGAAAATTGATGGGCCAAGTTAATATTTAACACCAGGGATGGCTAACATGGGGCATGCCAGTGTTTTTTACTTCACAAAATGACCTCTCACAAGTAGTAAAATTCTGTAACAAAGATGGTGCCACTGAGCTAGGGTTGCCAACCTCCAGGCACTAGCTGGCGATCCCCTGCTATTACAACTGATCTCCAGCCGATAGAGATCAGTTCCCCTGGAGAAAATGGCTGCCTTGGCCATTGGACTCTATGACATTGAAGACCCTCCCCTCCCCAAACCCCGCCCTCCGCCGGTGACAAAGAGGAACCTGGCAACCCTACACTGAGCAGTTTCATTATAAAGTACATGCACTCAGGCATAGCTGAGGTAATGCATGTGCAATTCAAAGAAAATATACCAAAATATAGACTATATGCCTGACACTTTGAATGCATCTTGCCCCTTGTTTCTTTACAAGCACAACTGTAGGCAAACTTGCAACCACAGGAAGAATGTTCTAACAGAGCGGTTCCTCAGTGGAACAGGCTTCCTCGGGAGGTGGTAAGCTCTCCTTCCCTGGAGGTTTTTAAGAAGAGGTTAGATGGCCATCTGTCAGCAATGCTGATTCTATTACCTTAGGCAGATGATGAGAGGGAGGGCACCTTGGCCATCTTCTGGTCATGGAGTAGGGGTCATTGGGGGTGTGGGGGGAGGTAGTTGTGTATTTCCTGCATTGTGCAGGGGGTTGGACTAGATGACCCTAGTGGTCCCTTCCAACTCTATGATTCTATAATCTCTAATTAAAATTGTGTATAGCCACCAGGAGGTGGGTGATCAGATTCCATTGGTGATCAGATCTGGACTGACAGTCATCCCTCAATTCTTCAGAATTAAGAGAAACTTTATGATTCTTATGAGATAGGTTCAGGAGGAAATTGATGCATGAACTCCTCCATAGAAATGTTCTACTCACTCATCATTTCTCACTTTCCTTTGAAAAACCTACAGATGTTTCATCTGAGGAGAAATTTGCTTTGAATTTTGCTTTAGACAACATTTGGTGGAAACACTGCTTCTGAAGAAGCTCCTCTATGGGATATTTCCACTGTAAGTTTGGCCAGGTTGCAATTGTTCACACAATATGCCATTCTCTTGTGGAATTCATGACCATAACACATGGGGGTTGGACTGGATGGCCCTTGTGGTCTCTTCCAACCTTGTGTGATTTTGTGAATTTTGTGAATGGCCAATAATTTAGAGGACTTTATTTTTTTTTAAAAAAGGATTGGACAAATTTGATGGAAGACAAAGCTATCAATGGATATTTAGCAATGACACTAATGAGACTATGGAGTATGGAATTTCTATGGAAGCTCATGTCACAAGAAATTCCGTAAGTCTTTAAGGTGTCACCTGACGACATTCACTTTAATACGCTAACAAAGCTGCTTTTCAAGAATGTGGTTGCATTCAGACTTAACAAAAAACTGGTTTGTCATCACAGGAACAAGAATTGGAGGTCCTTGGCCTTACACCATCTTCCCTTTCCCTCCTGTGTCCCATCGTACACAGCTCAAGAACTGAAGACTTCTTGGTTCTCAACAGACCATAGTTGGTGTCTTTTCTGATGACAAACTTTGGTTTGTTGTTATGCCTGAATGCAGTCTGTATTCCCAAGACTGGAATCAGTGCAACTCTGATTCTTGGATGCTAAATCCAAGCAACATGTTCTAGCTAATGACACCAAGCCATACCTGTGAATTTCACATGGCATTTGGCTGCTCATTGCTGGAGACACAGTGCTGGATCTGATGTACACCCCATGTACACCCAGGATAGAGCTCACCAACTGATAACTTTTAACTAACCAACTGTGCTCACTGCTATTTTCCAGTACTTATGAAAGTGCTATGATCAAGGAGGATTAATATAACATTTGGACTTCCCAAATCACCTTTAGCTTTTCTTTTGAATAGCACTCTTGGTTTTGTTTCCCCAATGATGCAGATAATGAACAGCTTTCAAGTCATTACTAGTTCATGTAAATCTGGATTAACTGAGACACTTTGGAGAGGGACTCCATATACGTTTAAATGGATAGATACTCAGGGCTGAAGGAAAACGCCAATATTTTCCATAAGCTCTTGCTTGTGGCAGCTACCTGATTGATATTCGGGGCAGCCTGTTAGGTTCAGGATGGATTTTTCTCCCAGAGGAATCAGAAAATGAACAAAAGCCATTTCTAATTAATTCAGGTTGTGGCAACGGAGTTGAGTAAATTTCTGTCAGAAATAGGAGCAGAAAGGAATGATTAGCTAATAACTGCCAACCAGGGGTGCAGAGTGGAGCAGGTAGATGTGATGAAATATCGAACTGAATTTACTTTAAAAGTTAACATTTTATACTCATTCTCCATTAGCTAAAGAAGAGATATAAAAGTTTGCGTCTCAGAAATACCTTTTGTTCGGTTCTTTTTTGTAATTTTTTTAAAGCTACTACTAACCTAAATGCATCTGTCCTTCTAATGCACTTTTCTGGGCCTTCAATTTTTTAAAAAAATTATTATTATTACACTGCGTGCCCCCCCCTCCGCAAGTCTTATCGTTGACCAGATTCTCCCCTCCCCCTCTCACGTTTCATACAGTACAAAGGGGTATTAACTAATGGTCTAGGGGTTTATGGAAAGAAAAAGTACTGAGAGGGAATGAGTACTCAGGAATCACATCTACATTAAAATATCTCACAGTTCTGAGGGCCGTCGGTCCACAACTAAAGGTGGAAACATGCAGTAGAAATGGGGAGGGAAGAGGCTCTCGCCGGGTTTCCCAATCCATTCGGTCACGTTGGCCAATCCGAAAGAGAACTTCTTGTGCATTTGGCAATGCTCCAGCGGTGAAGCTCTTGGGAACTCTGTGATCATGGCAACCCAGAAACCAAAATGGGGGCTGTTGAAGTCTGGGGTTGTGCGGAATGGGCGGTTTCCTCCCTTCCCTGTTTTCCTCTTCAGTCCAATGCCAGTGGTGCCGTTCTGAGGGTGACAGGCGCCTGTCTTGCAATGTCGGAGAAGATTGTTTCGAGTAGAGTCTTCCTCAACTGAATGCTTCGATCCTCACAGTGCCGGAAGGAAGAACAGAGGGGAATATGGCTGTAAGTGTCTGAGCTGGGAAACGGGGCGGTGGGGGGGGGGGGAAACGTCAGTCGCAAAGATCGGCTTCCTTTCCGTTTTGTTTTCTTCCTTTGAATTTCATGAGGCAAAATAGGAACTCTGCATAGAGTACAGCCTGTCAATAGGGTTCCCTACCCTAGCCTGCATGGAGTTAACTTCCGAGGAGGCCAGGAAACAGTCGCTCAAGCTAGTTAAAGAGGTATCACTGTCGATGTCATGAAAAATGGAGTCGTTTCCTGTAAGAGGAAATACAGGCATGTTAATAGGACAGTCCACCCAGAGAAAGAAAGAAAGAAAGAAAGAAAGAAAGAAAGAAAGAAAGAAAGAAAGAAAGAAAGAAAGAAAGAAAGAAAGAAAGAAAGAAAGAAAGCAAGCAAGCCAGGGTTCTCTGATACAATAACAGCTAGTCTACATAAGCAACGTAACCACTGGTTGCAATTGTGTTCGTGGATTGTGCCTCTTCAAACTGAGGGGTGTGTGCGTCATCATTCATGTTAAAAAAGAACCCTCCATGCATGTGTAAAATTAGCACATTTGGGATAGTCTAGAACATGTCTGCCTCTTGTTCTATTTTTATTCCTGTGGAGAGAGCAAGTTTCTTTTCCCCTAAGGAAAACAGACTCTTCTCACAAGATCTTGGATTTTAGACTTTATCTGAGGGGCACATAAAAACCACATAATGCAGTAGCAGATATCCCACGGATGTCCTATCAGAGGGAACCCTAGATCAGCTTTGGGGTGATTCCTATGTGTTCCTTAGAATCTGTAAGTCCTCAATGAATGAATATACTGCCCCCGCCCAATGTCACACGTTCTCTATGGAAAACTAACATCTTGGGGAGAAAGCCAATCTTTCTCCTTTTTGTTACATTTCCATGTACAGAGCTGATGTGTATATGTGCATGTATAGCGGGATACATTCCAAAAACTGCTTTCTAGAGTGGATGCAATTGTATGGAGGATTGTACCATGTTCCTGTCTAATATTTGGCTTGGTTCTTCTGGAAGCAAGCAAGAAAATGTTGGGTCTTCATTTCCAGTTGCTAATTGCTTTTTGGGGAAAAGGGTGGGTAGGAAATAAATTACATAGGCTTGTTGCATAAAGCTTATAACAGTTGTGCTTGCAATGATAACACCAGAGCAAGAAGAAGCGGCGTGGATGTTTGCCAAGAACTTGTTTGCATGGCAGTCTACGACATTTAAGAAGGGTAAAAAAAAAAAAAACCAAAGTGGGAGAGTTCCTTTTCTAGCTGACATAAGTAAACAATCTGTGGGAAGCGGTTTGGCCAAGGAGAAGGGGTTTCACATTCCAACTTAGGAAACTGCAGCTCCTAGGAATTCCAAGATCCGATCGCGTCAATAAGGGAAGCAGGTTTTTAAAAGCAAGACACATTTATGGAGATTCTCCCGTCGTAACTGCAACCAAAGCAAGTTTGGACTATCAGGAAGATACGGATTTGGGCTCATGGTTGCATTTCTATCTATTCACACTTTTCCCATTTATGTACATGTTTCTTCCCTCCTCCATTTTATTAGTATAACAGGCCTGTGAGGTACATGAGGCTGAGAGAGAGTGAATGGCCCAGGCTCATCCAGTGAGCTGCGCAGCGACAGAGATTTGAATCTAGGTCTCCATAGCCTTCGTGCAACCGTTTAATCGATATACCCCACTGGCTCCTTTCAAAGAGCTATAACAGATAAGCAGAAGATCTACACGGGGCATTTACTGCTCAGCTGTACTAGGGTTGCCAACCTCCAGGTGGTGGCTGCCTGGTGATCTCTTGGGATTACATCTGATCTCCAGGCAACAGAGTCAGTTCCCCCAGAGAAAATGGCTGCTTTGGAAGGTGGGCTCTATGGCATTATACCCCACTGAAGTCCTTCTCCTCCCCAAACCCCACCCTCCTCAGGCTCTACCCCCAAAATCTCCAGGTATTTCCCAACCCAGAGCTGGCAACCCTAGTTGTACCATTTTGGATTGCAAGCAGGGGGGAAATAAATGGGGATGAGTAGATTTCCCTCCATTTCATTCTTAGGGAAGGGAGAGCAACAATAGAGCACTGGCTTGTCCTCCAACATCTAGCAGAGAAATACTCTAATAGGGGAAAATCCTCTTTATATGTGGCATTCATTGATTTCAGGGCAGCATTTGATTCGATCTCCAGACCTTTACTTTGGGACAAGCTTGAAGCCACAAACATAGACAAAAGGCTCCTGATGTTGCTGCGAGCCCTACACGAACACACAGCACTGAGAGTCAGGTGTAATAGAGGAGGACATCTTACTGCCCCCATAAACACCTATAGAGGAGTTAGGCAGGGTTGTCTTCTCGCTCCCCAGCTTTTTGCCTACTATATAAACAATCTAGTTAGTTCGTTGAAAGCACCGGATTTCATCCTCCTAAACTGGCAGACAGACATATACATATACTGCTCTACGCCGATGACGCGGTAATTCTTTCAAGAACCCCAGTTGGTCTAAGGAGGGCGCTTATGAGAGTGGCAATGTTTTGCGAGAAGGAACGCTTGATGATCAACTACGATAAAACAAAAGTCATGGCCTTTGGTAGACGTCCTAAATATAGGAGGTGGAGCATTAATGGCCACAGTCTGGATCAGGTAATCCAATATAAATATCTCGGAACGACAATCCAGGCATCTGGCTCCAAGTTGGCCCATAATACCCATGTAGCCAATTTGGGGGAAAGATCAGCTCAATTAATAATCAATTTCCTCCGGACCAAAGGGGCACATTACATTCCAGCAGCACTTAAACTTTATCAGGCAAAAACCCTAGCACAAAGGCTATCTGGAACACAACTCGATTCTCCACTCTCTTGTCTTACTCCCATTGAGCGTGTGCAATCCAAGTTCCTTAAAGCTGCCCTACAATTGCCAAGATGTGTTCCAAATGCTTTGATCCGTTTAGAAACTGGCATGGTGAAGGTGGAGGCAAGGATTGTCCTGTCCTTGATTTATCTCTGGCTAAAAATTAACTTTAACCCTAATGGTCTTCCCCCACTGATCCTTTGTGACACCTTTAGGTCAAAATGGGTGATAGCCATAGAAGACAAATTAAATAACTTGGGTTATTTAACTAGCACTACTTCAGTTAGGGTGGGAACAAGCTAAGTTAATTATATCACAAAGGATTAAAGATATTGACAGACAAGCAGATTTAGCAAGGGCACCTCTATTCATGGCACCCCTCCATTCTAAATACATCCTAGCACCAGCAGCCTATCTCCATTATTTAGAGATAAATAATTATAGAAGGGCCTTTACCCTGGCCAGATGTGCAGCCTTACCTTCTGCTATGCTAGAGGGGAAATTTAAGAAGACACCCTGGGAGGAGAGATTCTGCCCTTGCAAATCAGGGGACTTAGAAACTGTTGAGCATGCCCTCCTGAACTGCAATTTTTATAATTACCCCGTTCGAAGTTTATTGAGCCCCTCTTATCGAGAATGGGACCTGACAGGGCAGGAGAAAGGATTGAGATGCTCCTACAAAGGGATAATCCTTCAATCACTCTTCAGGTTGCGAAATTTTGCAGGGCAGCAATGAAAATTCAATGCCATAGAACAGCCTCTTAGCACAATTGACAGATGTGTCCCAGCTGTAATTTTCTTTTTAAGTGTTATAAGACTCGGACTGTAATTCTTTGTTTGTAAGAATTTATTAGCCCATGTTTTCTGTTTTATCTTGTTTTATCTGGCTAAGGGCCGTAAATAAATTATCTATCTATCTCCATTTCATTCCAATCCTATTCCAGAATTTTGCTCTGTGTTGCATTAAATTCCCACCAAATCGTACTTTAAATAAGAGAGCTTCAAAAATTTGTGCTAGGACTGGAGCATGTCATAGATTGCCAGTTTTCATTCCTTTGGTCACCTCTTCCCCCCCCCTCCTCTCACCTTCCCAATGGGACTATAATAATATTGGCCTGCCTTACAGGCCTGTTGTAAGAATTATTAAGATAGTATGAGCTTTATCGCTATTTACTAGGGTTGGACCCTATTTTCAGGTCCCTTTCCCTAATAAATAATTGTCCCTATGTGGTCCCTTCTCTTTTGAGGATGGTGTTGATTAAACTTGGCCCACTTCAGCTGATACATGTAGCCTAGTTCAGAGTTTAGGTACCTCCCCAGGGCCTCTGAATGAGTGGGATTCATCTTCCTACTAGCACATGTATGCACATGAGCATTAAGGCACATTACATAACCTGACATTTTGTGCACTGCAACTGCTGAGGCCTATTTTGAACTATTGATAACACTGAGACAGTTATGCTTGGTGTAGCTTAATTGCTACACACCCCTTCAAAAAACAACAACAACAGCCACACCAATTTTCTTTGCTTTTAAACCTGCGGAAGACAGCCCCTTCCAGAGTCAATTAAAACAGAGTGAAGAAGACAATGTGGATCTTCAGTCATGTGTAATGCGTAGGGTTGCCTTGTGGCTTGGAATAATCCATCTGCTGGCTGACAGCAAGAAACGTGTGCATGTGCGGTCACAAGCAATGCAATCCCATCACTTCCAGTTTACTTCCAGAAAGCTGAAGCATGATAGGATGATTTACCACTCATAGAATCATAGAATCATAGAGTTGGAAGGGACCACTAGGGTCATCTAGTCCAACCCCCTGCACAGTGCAGGAAATTCACAACTACCCCACACACCCCAGTGACCCCTACTCCATGCCCAGAAGATGGCCAAGATGCCCTCCCTCTCATGAACTGCCTATGTTCATAGAATCAGCATTGCTGACAGATGGCCATCTAGCCTCTTAAAAACCTCCAGGGAAGGAGAGCTCACCACCTCCCGAGGAAGCCTGTTCCACTGAGGAACCGCTCTAACTGTTAGAAAATACTTCCTAATGTCTAGATGGAAATTCTTCTGATTTAATTTCAACCCGTTGGTTCTGGTCCGACCTTCTGGGGCAACAGAAAACAACTCGGCACCATCCTCTATATGACAGCCCTTTGAGTACTTGAAGATGGTTATCATATCCCCTCTCAAATGGGGGTTTGAGTGGTAACTCGTCCCGTTGTGCTGTGGTGCTTCTGGAATTAAATTGGAATGACGGGATCGCGTTGCTCGCAGCCGCGTGCGTGCGATCCCCACCCCCCAAAATCTCCCGCCGGAGGAAGGGGGGGGACCTGGCGACCCTAGTAATGCTGGACTTGTAGTACAAGAACTGTACTTGCCATGTTCATTTGTGAAATGCTGGACTGTGTGCAATAGATGTGAGCTAGGCTAAATTGCTATTTATGCTGGGATGATCATTAGAATACAAACAGCGATTGGTGTAAGCTCAGCCCAGCGATTGGTGTCACCTCGTGCCCCCACTGCTGCTAGGTAATGGGTGAGCCAATGCACATCATTGGCACCACTGCCAGTGTCTGACCTGAGCGGCCCATGCAGTGCTGGTGCATAGTGTCACTGGAGCCCGTCAGCTTGTCTTGTTCCTGCATCATTTTTAGGGTTGCCAACCTCCAGGTGGTGTAACTTGGTCGGTAGCTAGATTTCTTGGAATTTCACTAGGAAAGCCGCACTAAACGGGCCTACCAACCAGTGTACTTTATTTGTCAACGTGATAACTGTAGATACTCCAGATATCGCAGCCTTTCGATTGGTAAAATTTTAAGTAGAACCGCTTTGATCATGCCAATAAAGGTTTTTGAATCTGAATTTGATTTTGAATATCTGCTCGGTTGCAGATAGACTAACCAGGCTTTAGATCTGCCATGGCGATCTTCCAGCCAGAGATCTACTGACTGGGAACCTGAACTTCACACACAAATCGTTGTGAGGACAGAGGAGATAAGAGCTGTCAATTTACATGCTAAGGAGTTCTACACGCAATAAGATAATCCAAATTGCACTGAATTTAGCTGTCTGCCTGATGTAATAGTACACATTGTCTGAGGTTACTCTTCCCTGCCTCCCCCAAACTTAAGGGCACTATATACACTGCGAAGTTATTCTGGTTTTATACCCATTTAATAATTGTGGTTCCTCCTCCCCCACTGACTCAAGAATCCTGGGAATTAGATTTTCGTACAGTTGCTGAGAATTTTTTAGATGTTTTCACCCATGCAGAATAATGCACTTTCAATCCACTTTGAAGCTGGATTTTACTGTGCACAACAGCAAAATCCACTTGCAAACGATCGTTAAAGTGCACTAAAAGTGGATTGAAAGTGCATTATTCAGTAAGTGTGAAGGCACCCTTTGTTTGAGATCCCTATCTCCTCCTAAAATGAAATGACAGTTCCCAGAAATCTCCAGGGAGGGGGGAATGACTATTGAATGGGTTTAACTTTGTAGGGCAGGTATGCCCCGAATCTCTGTGAGGTTTACTAGCAAGGCCAGGGTTTACAGGACATCACTCCTAAGTGGGTAGAAATAAAACAGTCGATAACTTTCAAGCCCTTTGCATCTCATAAGAAAGCCCCCCACAAAAGCCAGTTTGTAAGAACTGGGTGCCTGTGGTCATTGTAATGTGTGGCTTGGCTCCTGTCACTTGAGCCTGCAGGTAGTGGCTTGGGGGGAGAAGGCTATGTTCTTGCATGCTTGACTGGTGCCCATGAAAAAACAAAATTTCTTCCACGCAGAAAACAGCATGGGGTGGGGGAGTGGGGAAGGCTTCTCTAACATTTTTTCACGGAGCATTTAAAATGCCCCCCCTACACCTATAGCTTTGATCAATACAGTCTGGAAAAAGTTTTATCTGCTGATTGGATAAAAGGGCCCCAAGAGTAGTCAGCTGGCAGGTTATTTTGAAGACGTCCAACACTGTTGTTGGGCCACAACTCCACACAGTTGGCCTGCCTGTGAACTCTTCATGTGTGCAATCATGATTGTGTTGGGTTGGTTGGGTCTGCCTGTTTCAGGAACTAGTTATACATGCCTATTTCAGGAACTAGTTATGAGATACACCAGATGGCCATTTGGTGGAAATTCCAAAAAGTTTTTGCAATATTAAATCCCAAGATGTCATCATGTTACCTATGTGATCCCTGATTGGCTAGGATCACTCTAGGAAAGAAGCTCTATTTAGGGGGGGAAACAGGGCCAAAGGAAAATAATATATGGGAAACAGATAGCTTCTTGCCAAACCTAGAACCTGAAAAGAATCATGAAATGCAAATTCCTCCAATTTCCGCTTCTCTTGTCACTGTACTTCTGTGATGGGAAAAAACCCACACACAGTGAAATTCTTGAGTATGTTATTTCTAGGGCTGATTGACACAGGCCCTGTGTAGGTAAGTCTAGACATCCTCAGTAGGATTGCCAACCTCCAGGTACTTGGAGCAATCCACTGAGCCTTTATTCTTGTTGGTTTTACCGTCAAACCTCCAGGTACCAGCTGGAGATCTTCTGCTATTACAACTGATCTCCAGCCAATAGAGATCTGTTCACCTGGAGAAAATGGCCGCTTTGGCCATTGGACTCTATGGCATTGGAGTCCCTCCCCTCCCAAATCCTGCTCTTCTCAGGCTCTGCCCCAAAAACCTCCCGCCGATGGTGAAGAGGGACCTGGCAACCCTAATTCTCAGGCATTGGACTGGACTTTGTGCTTGTGTCATGCCCCCCTCCAGCCTACTCAATGATTCTGACTCAGAGCCAAAGTCAGTGACTAAGGAGAGCCAGAGGGACCGAGAAGGGGTCCCCCTGCGAGAGCCTGCAAAGGAAGCCTCTCCACCTCTGCAGGCCTCTGCCCTGCTGGACTCAAGCCTGGCCCCATAGCCCCCCAGACCCTCTTCCAGTCTGCAGGAATACTGGCGGTGGAGGCCCCAAACCAAAGTGGCACAAAGGAGGTAAAGTGCCAGGCTGGTCAGCATGCAACACCAGGGTAGAGCAGTGCACTGCAGGTGAGTCCTTTCAGGATCCTGGCCGGTGTGGAGAGTCACCTCTGGATCTCCAGCACCTGGCGGCAATACAGCTGGGTTCATTTATATCCCAGCCTACTTAAGCTGGGGCCTGGCAAGGCAGCCTTGCTAGGTCAACTGGTTTGCAAGGTCATAACTCTTGTGTGCTGGAGTGGCCCTCTGGTTCATACTTTGCCCGCTCCTGAAGCCCAAACCCTCCTTGGTGACCATTAGGGTTGTCAACCTCTAGGTGGTGACTGGCGATCTCCTGCTATTACAACTGATCTCCAGACAACAGGAATCAGTCCACCTGGAGAAAATGGCTCCTTTGGAAGGTGGAATCTCTGGCATTATACCCCACTGAAGTCCCTCCCCTCACTGAACCCCACCCACCGAACTCCACCCCCAAAATCTGCAGGGATTTCCCAACCTGGAGATGGGAACCCTGGCAACCATCTGCAGGGTAGGCCCTGACTCTTGGGAAGATCAGCTGAAGCCTGGGGCCAGAATAGCTTGTCTGCATGCTGTGCAATATGCTGCCTAGACATCTGTATTATGATGCCCACCTTTATGATGCCCCCACCACATGGTCTGTTCAACTTCATTATCAGCCATATCCGGTTGAGACATAACTTGCATACAATCTAGGGTTGCCAGCTCTGGAGGTTTTGGGGCGTGGCACTTGAGGAGGGTGGGGTTTGGCAAGGGGAGGGATTTCAATGGGGTATAATGCCATAGAGTTCACCTTCCAAAGGGGCCATTTTCCCCAGTTGGACTGATCTCTGTTGCCTGGAGATCACTTGAAATCTGAGGAGCTCTCCAGCCACCACCTAGTACAACTCTAGTTGTACAACTCTAGTACAATCATTCCTGCAAATGTTGGGTCACAAACTATGCCCTATGTAGGTGCATCATGGCCTGTAAGTGAACCCTAAGGTTGCTTCATTGCAGTCCATAAACTTAAGCTGCCTGTGTTGAGTATTATCAAACATAGCCATTGTTGCTCTGTCTAGGATTTGGATTTTTATGTCTTCTCCTGGCAACTGCTCCCCTCCCCCCAAGTTGGGGAAGGATCAGAGGAAGTATGCTCGGCCCTGACTGTTTCTTCATGGCAGGATTTACTCAGCTCAGGCAACAGCAAAGCTTGTGAGAGAGAGATGTAAGATACCTGTTAATCATAGTTAGGGTTGCCAGCTTTGGGTTGGGAAATACCTGGAGACTTTGGGGGTGGAGTCTGAAGAGGGCAGGGTTTGAAGAGGGGAGAGACTTCAAGGCCACAGAGTCCCATTGCCAAAGCGGCCCTTTTTCTCCAGGGGAACAGATTTCTATCGCCTGGAGATCAGCTGTAATAGTGGGAGATCTCCAGCCACCACCTGGAGGTTGGCAACCATAATCACAGCAGAGACCTCATTCAGTGGCTAGGAGAATAGAAGGCAGGAGTCGGCTTGCTTCTGGCAAAATGACTCAACAGAAGGTCATCTGCACACTTTGCCTTGTATCTCTGGATCTGCAAAAGGCTCAAGATCTTTTTTTATAAAAGCTGGGAAGTCAGGCCAGCAAATAGTCTGAAAGGACAACAACCAGGTCACACAGCAACCCTATTTAACCTGCCTCTGTGAGCCTCTCCTTGCCTCACTGTTTGTGCTGGACTCTGGAAGCCTTTGCTTCCTTCCATGGCATTCTAGAGGAAGCAGATGAGAGTACAGACATTCACGTGGCAATCAGTGAATTGTGTGTGAATCATGTTGCTCCCATGTTACACCACCACACCTGCTTTATGAACCAGCCCTTAACATTACAGAAGACTTCTCAGGATCTGCAATGGGCAACCCTGGACAGAAGCCTTGGTGCTCCAACTTGGACGTGTCAACAACGGCTGGTTCCCAGTGAGTCTTACCATAGGGGTTCATGTGGTCACCTGGCATTTGTGGTGGGGTGAGACCTTGCTGGAAGGGGTCAGTGGCATAGTTGCTTTGATCCATCGCTACGATCTGCTGCTGCGGTGGTGCTAGCGGCGTGTAGGATGTCATCATCCCTTCCATTCGGTTGGACATTACTTCTGCAAAGAAAGACAGTGGACTTCATCCTGTGTTTCCTTAGTGAAATTGCTAAAGTTGCAGTGCCTTCAGCCCTGAGAGGTTGCCAAGATTATCAGGGCTGAGCCAGAATGGGAGACATTTTAATGAATATTTTCTTCAATATCAAATGGCAACTCTCCCTTCTGCAGCTTTTGGAAGGGACTGCCATGAAAGGAGATGACAGGGTTTGGTTATTTAGGAAGCACTGGCCAGAACAGGCATTCTTCACGTTCACCAAGTGATCCCTGATTGACTAGTATCACAGATGCAAAACTCCTAGAATATGTTTCCTTCAATGATGCTAGCAAGCTGTGTCTAAATGTGATTGGCTAATCAGTGACTTGATGTCATCATGTTAACTGTGTGATGCCTGATTGGCTAGGATCTATACAGAGGGTAGAAAAGAAGCCCGAAGCAGGAAGAAAACGCCACAACAGCCGCAGGAGACAGGGGAAACAAAGGGTATTAAACATGATTGGAAAATGGTGAACATTTGTTCAATTGGGCGGCGGGGTGGTGGTGGTGTTTAAAGGAAATTTCAGCTGCCGAAAGAACTAATGCCACCCTGGAATAGAAATGGATAAATATTTGGCATAACCTGAGTTATTTTGGGAAGAGCTTTTGCTTTCAATATCTATCTATCAATCACATTTCTATCCCACCCTTTCTCCAAGGAACACTGTTTTAACCCTCTATTATTTTCTTGAAACATCACTATGTAGATAGGTTGAGAGAGTCTAACTGGCCCAAGATCACAATCAGTTTCATGACAGGCAGCCCAATCCTAAGCAGGGGTGGGGGGCATAGATGGCCCATTTGTTATGATAACATAAATGGATGACAAAATTAATGACATCCGATAAATATTCATTTTTCTTTGTCGTTCTGCACCTCTGTAGAGTTCAATGAGATCAGACTCAGAGGGACAGAATGGAAAGGGAGAAGAGGCAATGTCACTGACATGGAACCTTTCCCCTGCTGGTGGTGCTGTGCGTGGGTTGGGTCTATTATTTATTTATTTATTTATTATTGTTATATTATTAAATTTATATCTCACCTAAGATTCAGGCAGCCGAGGCTGCCGCCGCCAACCTGGTCCACCTCAAAAAGAAGAACCTAGGTTGTTAGAATCATAGTGTTCTAGCAAACAACCTATTATAATCTAAATCAAGTTTCAAAATCTAAGTTGCAAGTTCTGTGGTTACTACCCTCCTGGACGAACCTAAGGAGGAAAAAACCTCAGTTCCCAACCTCCAGGGCTGGGCTGGAGAAAAAATTCTCTGGTCCAAACAGGGAGCCAATGGGCAAAGAAGAAAAGATTCTTTCTCCCATCTTAGGTCATTTCCAAGATTCCATGCCACAGGGCATCTTGGGAAGTGTAGTCGGCAGGCTGCCCCAAGGCATGGCACCTCAAAAAACACTGGCTAAAGCATCTGAGAAGGAGAGTTATTTTCCAGCACACCCAAGCTAGTCTGTCTCCCCCTACCTGGCCGGGTGATAGTTGGGGGCATCATAATTGGTTTTGGCACGTGGCACAGTAAGTGGGGAAGGTAGAGGGAAATCAGGAGAAAGAAATGGGGGACACCAGAATAAAAGCAAAAAAAACAAATGGAAGTCATAATGAATAAGGGGTTTTGGAAACAAAGAATGAGTTGGTACACTCCTCATTGTTATACAGTTGCTGAAGACACAGAGCTGGTATACACACACACACAAATGCCGAGCCTGTGGTCTGATTGTGCAAAGGGTAGATTGAGGAAAAAGCAATTGCTAAAACTGTTGCTGTTACACGCAGTTTATAATCTATGTGTCAGGAAACAGCAGCATTAGATAGCTGCACTATGGGCATAAATTCGTTTAAGCAAAGTTCTCTCTCCCTTGGGAATTGAAGTTTGGGCGAGTGGGTGGGGGTTAGGATCTAACAGAAAATTCTCAGCAGATGCACCAAAACTACAATTGCCAAGATCTTCTGGGGGATGCCATAATGCTTTAACTAGTTTCAAACTGTTTCGTCTAAAACCAGTGTAAGTTTCTTGGTTTCAGGAAGGCAAAGAGGAGTAGAAAGTTCAGTCACCTCAGAGAATATAATGTGTCCTTCTCCCTCCACAAGCTGACAGCTCCAGCTCCCTTCTCATCTACCTTGCCCAGAATTCTTGGGGTGTGAAACCACAATGGTTAAACTGGTGTAAAACCATTTTGCAGTGTTGCCAGCCTCTCACCCTTGGGGCGTTGCATCTACAACCCACTGTACTATCAGTATGAGGTGTCTTCCATTTGCACACCATTCCTAGCACTTAAAATTGACGTAAAGTTGAGGAAGAAATTGGATTTCCTTAGGCTGCTGAATAATCCTGAACCCCTTGCAATCCTCCCGAGATTGTTCAGAAGGACCTATCTATTTCTGCCAGGGCAGAAATAGGAGTTGCTAATTGTTTCCTTGAAATCAACACCCACGATCCGGGCTCAAGACTCCAACATTAAGCAATGGCAGTCTGGTGACTGTTTCATCTGTCATACATATGCAGTGGTTTGTTGCATATTCCTTTCCATTAAGGTTTTGCAAGCAGTTTGGGGTGGAGAGTCATGTTTGTCCAGAGCTTGGCGCAACAGTGTGCCAGCCCTGACTGGCGCCGATGGGTGCCTGTATGGCAAAAGCAGATAACGCTAATCTGATGCTAATGCTATGGAAAAGGAGTTGCAATGTGGAGTGTGTGAATGCCATTCAAGAAAAGAGTGACTCGGAGGCCTAATTGACTGGGGTTCCTTTTTCCCCTTCCAAGCACTAGTCTGCAACTGCTTTGTAGCAGGGGCCACATGTTAAGAACATAAGAAAGGCCATGCTGGATCAGACCAAGTCTCATCAAGTCTAGCAGTCTGTTCCCACAGGAGCCAACCAGGTGCTTCTAGGAAGCCCACAAACAAGACGTCTGCAGCAGCATTGTCCTGCCTGTGTTCCACAGCACCTAATATAATAGGCATGCTCCTCTGATCCTGGAGAGAATAGGTATGCATCATGACTAGCATCCATTTTTACTAATAGCCATGAATAGCCCTCTCCGCCGTGAACATGTTCACTCCCCTCTTAAAGCCTTCCAAGGCAGCCACCACCACATCCTGAGGCAGGGAGTTCCACAATTTATGTGTTGTGTGAAGAAATACTTCCTTTTATCTGTTTTGAATCTCTCACCCTCCAGCTTCAGCAGATGACCCCGCGTTCTAGTGTTATGAGAGAGGGAGAAAAGCTTCTCCCTGTCCACTCGCTCCATACCATGCATAATTTTGAATGGATCAGCAAGTCCAGCTCCACCCACTGACTCAAGGCAGCACCATGCTTTGCAAAACAGAAAGGGGATTACCAAGCCTGTATTTTCCCTGTCAAGGTAATAAAGGGACATTTACGGGGGTGGGGGAATATGGAGAACTGGTCTAGCCTAACAGTTAAGACATATGAATCAAAAAGTCCCTGGTTTGAATCTTCCCTCTGCCACAGATTTAGCCCATGGCCTTAGGCAATCCCCTAATAATAATACTAAGCTACCTTACAGGGTGCTGTAAGGCTTGCAAGAAGATAATAATACTTAGCTTTTATAAGACCTGGTAATGCTTTAAATGTCCAGTATTGTTAGTAATGGGGGGGGGGAATGCTTCCCTACCAGCCAAGCACCCACCTCCATTATTTCTATGGAAACCATAGAGTTTTGGCAGAGATTGATAGAGTGCCCACGTAGGTGTGTTGCGTGGCATGCACGTGCGCATTGCGCGCTGAAGAGAAGCTCCCACCGATGGAGCTGCGGGCCCTGGTAAGCCTAGGAGGGACCTCAGTGGGGTATAATGCCATGCAGCTCTCCCTCCAAAGCAGCCATTTTTTTCCAGGGGAACTAATTTCCATTATCTGTAGATAAGTTGTAATTCTGGGAGATCTCCAGGCCCCACCTGGAAGTAGGTACAGTCCCCAACCAGCTATACCATGTGATTTCTCTGAATGTGAGGATCACTTCCCACCTTCTGGCCTCCTAGACACTTATTTTGCACTTCAAAGGATTTTCTTTTTCGCATTTGTGAGTGCCCTGATCTGGATGGCCCAGGTTTGCCCAATATTGTCAGCTCTTAGAAGCTAAGCGTGGTCAACCCTGGTTAGTACTTGGAAGGGAGACTACCAAGGAAGTCCAGGGTTGCTCTGCAGAGCCAGGCAATGGCAAACCACCTCTGTTTGTCGCTTGCCTTCAAAACCCTGTGGGGTCACCATAAGTCAGCTGTGAAATGATGGCACTTTTCACCACTATTTTGTGGGTCCATACCTTGAATATTCTGCATGGTTCTGGAAATCCACTCTAAAACTATGTAATGGAACAGAAAAAGTAGGGCAACCCGGACAGAACCCAACACAACCACCAGTAATCCCTGTTGTCCCATCCGTATCCCAACCGTTGCTTCACCTTGACCTAATCGCTGAGAATTCTGCTGCTCCTGCTGCTGCTGGTGTCGTCGGGCCAATTTCTTCATCTGAGGAAGAGGAGAAGGCCAGAGTAAATAGGTGCACCTGGACTAAAATGCCACTCAAACATCACTCCCTCTTGCCACACACCTACACGGTGCTGCCTCTGTCTCTTCAATACTGACGGCCATCTATGAACACACTGCTTTGTGCGAAGGCAGCTCTTTGGTCCTCAAAGCTCAGAAATACCTACTCTGCCTGTGTTGTTCTCCAAGGTCTCAGACAGGGCAAGGTCATTAACTGGAGCCTTTTAGCTGGAGAGGTCAGGGACTGAACTGGAGATCTTCCTATTGCAAAATATGAGCTCTACAACTGAGCTATGGAATCTCTCCTTAAATCCCATTACTTCCCCACTCTGGGTCAACCTCTTAATTCTCATTCTCTAAGATGGAGCCTGCCTTCTGTATTGGTATGTGTCTATCTTCAACGCTGTCAGCTCACCTTCCTGGCTATCGGTAAATCAGTTTGCATCTGGCAATCATAGATGTAGTCCAGGTGGCCAGGAGGACACCTCCCCCACATCTGAAGCTAGTTTAAAGGGGGGGAATACCACATCTGTACATCCAGCCATATGTATGATGAAGCTCATTCTCTATTGACTCCCAGAGCTGGATTTATGCTCAAAGACAGCACTTAACACACGCAAAGCTGGCTATAGGGTTTCAGATTATGAAGGACCCCTAAATACAAAAAGAACCTCAAATTTTCAATTTTAGAATAATACACTTTTTTTGATAATGCTAAAGGGCTTTTTAAACTTGACATAGTTTAGGGTCTCAGCACATCTTAATTTGGCATAGCTGATTGATGTTACAAAGCGGATGTCAAGTCCTGAGTGAAAGGTATAAAAATATTTGGTTTCAGGTTTTGAGGGATATGTTGGGATAGGGTCGCCTGCTCCGGGTTGGGAAATACCTGGAGGTTGAGCCTCCGGAGGGCGGGGTTTGAGGAGGGGAGGGACTTCAGTAGGGTATAATGCCACAGAGTCCACCTTCCAAAGTGGTCATTTTTCCCCGGTGAACTGATCTCTCTCGCCTGGAGCTCAGTTGTAATAGCGGGAGATCTCCAGCCACCACACAGAAGTTGGCAACCCTAAGCTGGGAGTATGTATATAATCAGTTTCTGCTTATTTTATGGAAATAACATTAATAACCCTGTGAGCGAGACATAAGAATCTTCATAATTGGGATTTTTCATCCTCATCCATATAAGCCAACATTAGTGTGCGCACTCCTTTATCCTATGGATTGTTATGGGCTGTTCCAGATGTCAGGGAGAATCAGGGTGAGTGGCAGTAGAAGTGACTCCCAGTTCCTGTACAGAACTCCCATATTCTCTCTTCTGCTTCTCCCCCCACCCTATAGATGGACTTCAGGCATCACACCTTGAGGAAAAATGCATGAGGGCCACTTTGGAGGTTGCACAGGGCAGTGGCGGATCCACTGTGAAACTAATGAAGCTTAAGCTTCAGCGCCCCTAATCCCAAAAGGCCCCCGAAGTAAAAAAAATTTTAATGAGTCAATTTTTCAACAAAATCGATGGAGTTTTTAAAGTGTTTGTTATTAAAATAAGGCTATTTTAGTGATTGAATCATAAGCCAATGGATTGAAGTACTTCCTATTGACCTTAGAATATGCCCCAATAACCATTTCATATGGCCTGCCCTATTGATGCCGGTTGCGAAGGGGGCCCCATAACAGTTCAAGCTTCAGGGTCCCAAAAATGTAGGTCCGCCTCTGGCACAGGGGAAAAAAAATGATGCACAACTCACTCCCACTTCCTGTTTCTCCTTCCTGCATTTTGTAACTTGGTTCCCTATGCGATCTGCTGATTAAAAGCCAAATCCTATCAATGCAGTTAGATTTGTCACTAGAAATTTGCCTGGTGAAATCTGAAGCTCATTCCTGACAAAACGCCAGAAGAATTTGGAGAGCAGTCAAAAGTGTTTTGATAAGACTACCCCCCCACCAAAAAAAATCTCTACAAAGAAAATTACAAGGGCATGTGTATATGTGTGTTACACATCCTTTACTGGAGCCATTTTGGCTACATTTTAGGTCTTGTGGTTTTGTTCTTCCATTACGTCCTTACCTTTGCTCTTTGATTCTGAAACCACACCTGGACAACACGAACACTGAGGCCTGTTTCAGCTGCTAGCGTCTCCCTAACCTGCAGGGTAAGGAATGCAAAAAATGTTAGGGGGCTGACATGGAATATTGCTGAAATCCAATGGAAATTGCTAGGGTCGCTACTGCAAAGTTTGGGGGCTAAATTTCCAACAATTCACAATGAGATCCAGTGGAGTAAAGAATGGCTTTTGTGTTGGGATGCTGTTGTTGTGACGCTGCTGTCGTTGCTGTAAATGTTTCTGTTGCATTTTGCTTGTGGCAGGGAAGCCATAAACACCAATGAGTTGAGTTAGCATGGTGGCATGGAATGTTTTTTCATACACTCCACATTGCAACGACAAACTTATACTAAGCCAGAACAAATATAAGAACATAAACATGTTCTTAATAACACAAGAAGAGCCCTGCTGGATCAGACCAGTGGTCCATCTAGTCCGGCATCCTGTCTAACACTGTGGCCAGCCAGTTCCCCTGGAGGTCCAGCTGCCCAGCAACAGGGCATAGAGGCCTGGCACTGGGATTCAGAGGTTGACTGCCTCTGAATATGGAGGTTCCTTTTAGTCACCATGTCTAGGAGCCAGAAGAAGAGTTGGTTTTTATATGCCGACTTTCTCTACCACTTAAGGCAGAATCAAACCGGCTTACAATCGCCTTCCCCTCCCCACAACAGACACCCTGTGAGGTGGGTGAGGCTGAAAGAACATGACTTGCCCAAGGTTACCCAGTTGGCTTCGTGTGTAGGAGTGGAGAAACAAATCTAGTTCACCAGATTAGCGTCCACCACTCATGTGGAGGAGTGGGGAATCAAACCCGGTTCTCCAGATCAGACTCCACCACTCCAAACCACTGCTCTTAACCACTACCACGCTGGCTCTGATAGACCTATCCTCCATGAATCTGTCTAATCACCTTTTAAAGCTGCTTTTGCCATCACTGCATCCTCTGGCAGCAAATTCCACATTTCAGTCACTCGCTGTGTAAAGAAGAATGTCCTATTGTTCATCCTGAATCTACTGCCCATCAGCTTTACTGGATGCACTAAAGTTCTAGTATTTGGGGAGAGGGACAAAAATTTATCTTTGTCAACTCCACCCAGTGCATAATTTTATAGTCTGCTTCTCTGATTGGAAGGGGAGGGGCTGTGGCTCAGTGGAAGAGCATCTGCTTGGCATGCAGAAGGTCTCAGGTTCAATCCCCAGCATCTCCAGTTAAAGGGACTAGGCAAGGAGGTGATGTGAAAGACCTCTGAGGCTCTGCCTGAGACCCTGGAGAGCTGCTACCAGTCAGAGTAGACAATACTGACTTTGATGGACGAAGGGTCTGATTCAGTATAAGGCAGCTTCATGTGTGTTCACCTCATGAGGATCTCAACTCAGTCAAAGGCCTGTCCCCAGAGCAGCAGCCTGTGATCCCATTCAGAAGTTATTTTTCAGGGGTGGTGTCTGGACTCCCCCACTCAGTCTTTCGAACAGACATGACCCACAAGTTCCCCTCAGTACCCACATGCACGATGCCCAGTTTGGATCATGGCCATGGTATGCAGGGGGAAGGGTTTTTTACCCAACCTGGAAGGCACTATTTACCTGTCAGAGAAACCCACATCTGCCCCGTTAGGACACAGGTAGCCCCCACTGAGACGAATACCACCCTGGGGCCATTTCAGGTCAGGGAAATAAGGTGAGGGAGGAGGCTGAAGCATCTTCTTGCGCGCTGTGGTCCCAATCTGAACTGGGCACTGCACGCTTGGGAACTGAGGAGAACTCACAGCTCACATTGGCCTGTGAGGCAGAGCAGGGAATACAGACCATGATCCATGGAAAACGTAACATGTGGTTTGGCCCCCGCAGGCTGAGATCCTTGAAGTGGAGATACCAGAGACCGAACCTGACGTGCTCGGTTTGCAAACATGCTTTTATTGCTGCATCTCAAGGAAGTCATAACAACGCAGATGATTCATGACAAGTGTCTGAGTAACAAGGGGGATTTTCCACTGAACGGCGTACCTTCCTACATGGCTTGGAAGAAACTTCGAAGGAGGCCTTGAAAGCTCTTCTCTGCTGTGTCGTCAGTATCGTCCGTGGCCGCTTTGGTCTCCTCGGATCCTTTCCGTCGTCACCACCCTTCCCTGGGTTTGTTTGTCCTTTGGTGGGTTTGACGTCTCCCTCCTCCTCATCACTTTTCACTGTAGGACAATTTAAAAACACAGTCTCTCACACACATGAGAATGCTATCCTGTTAGCCCCATGCTAGGTACTGTGTATGGGTAGGGTTGCCAACTGCCAGGTAGCAGCGGGAGATCTCCTGCTAATACAACTGATCTCCAGCCGATAGAGATCAGATCACCTGGAGAAAAATAGCCGCTTTGGCAATTGAACTCTATGGCATTGAAGTCCCTCCCCTCCCCAAACCCCGTCCTCCTCAGGCTCCGCCCAAAAATCTCCCACCGGTGGCGAAGAGGGACCTGGCAACCCTATGTATGGAAGTAAAAGCTATTCAGAATTTTGAGCTAAAGTAGTTCAAAATCTCCTCTGAGAAAAGCTGACTTGCACATGTTACCCAACTATTTCCTCCTATTTTGCATAATGTATTCAGTTTCTGCTGTCATGGGGAGAGGTAAAGAGCTACACAGAATGCTGAAACGCTCTGACCTTGATTAAGTTTCTTCCACAACCCTTCTGGTTTCTGAGAATTTATTAAGCATTGCCCACACATTTTGGAAATTATCTTCACACTCTCAGGGGTTAGAAAGTTGTTTTTTTTAAAAGAAAGCTGAGATTCCTGGGAAGCTGTTTTTACTCTCAGATATCTAGATATGGCCCCACTGTGTGGATCAAAACATCCACAGAGGTGAGGGAGGCATGAAGGTCTAAGGTATATGCCTGTGGCGCAGAGTGGTAAACTGCAGTACTGCAGTCCAAGCTCTGCTCACGACCTGAGTTTGATCCCGGCTGAAGTTGGGTTCAGGTAGTCGGCTCAAGGTTGACTCAGCCTTCCATCCTTCCGAGGTCGGTAAAATGAGGACCCAGCTTGCTGGGGGTAAAGGGAAGATGACTGGAGAAGGCACTGGCAAACAACCATGCAAACAAAGTCTGCCTAGTAAAGGTTGGGATGTGACGTCACCCAATGGGTCAGGAATGACCTGGTGCTTGCACAGGGGACCTTTACCTTTACCTACCCACCAGGGACTTTCCCTGTGAGTTAATGGCACTCTTGGTTGGAATGCTAGAAATGGCAGCTGTGTCCCAGGTGGCTTTGTGGGCAGTCCAGGGAGTTTTGTGCACCTTTGCTTCTTGATAAATTGCCAACAGCCTCCCCAACCCCCGATTCAGGACCGACCTGAATCGGAGTCATCTGGACTGACGGAGCTCAGCAGGTCTTTCTCCTTTTCGTAGTCACTTTTGCAGAGCAGCTGCCCTTCCTTCAGAACGAATTCGTCTCCTTTCCTCAACTGCCGTTCACAGACGCAGCAGCAGAAGCAGCTCAGGTGATAGACGCACTCGAGAGCCCTCATCACAAACTCTGTTGGGGCGATCTTCTCCATGCAACCGCTGCATTTTGCAGCAAACAATCTGTTGGAAGGAAAAGATAACAAGGAAAGGGTTAGAGAGAACAGCGCAGAGGGCCCTGCTGGAGCGGGCCAAAGGACTGCCTAGTCTAACATCCTGTTTCCTACAATAATCAACCAGATGCATACACAGAGGTATGCTGCCTCTGAATATGGGGGCTCCATTTAGCCATCAGGGCTAATATAATTGATGTGTGTGTTAAATGCCGTCAAGTCGCTTCCGACTCATGGCGACCCTATGAATCAATGTCCTCCAAAGTGTCCTATCTTTGACAGCCTTGCTCAGATCTTGCAAACTGAGGGCTGTGGCTTCCTTTATTGAGTCCATCCTCTTGTTGGGTCTTCCTCTTTTCCTGCTTCCCTCAACTTTTCCTAGCATGACTGTCTTTTCCAGTGACTCTTGTCTTCTCATAATGTGACCAAAATATGATAGCCTCAGCTTAGTCATTTTAGCTTCTAGGGTCAGTTCAGGCTTGATTTGATCTATAACCCACTGATTTGTTTTTTTTGGCAGTCCACAGGATCCGTAGCACTCTCCCCCAACACCACATTTCAAAGGAATCTACTTTCTTCCTGTTATATTGTGGAGGGACGGAGAAAGAGAGAGAGGCCACTTTATGGGATCAGAATAGCTCAGCCAAATGCCCTTATAATTGTCCCGTCCACCTGTGACAGGCAGGCACCTAAGCCAATAATTGCCTGTAAGATATCATCACTACTGCCACCACCACAAAGCTCTTAGCACCCTATGATGTAGATACTTAATCCCCTCCCCTGGCATTTCAACTGTCACACATAGTCAAATATTTCAGTATCACACTCCATTGATCCAATATTGCCAAATACTACTGCATGTTAGCAAGCCAATACTATCCACCATTGCATGCCAGCTATCAATTCCTATCACATACCTCCTGTAAAATATCAACTATTGAAATTAATATATGACTCAATGCCAAATATTCATTGGCTATTTGGCAGATTATTGAAACATCCAACATCTGCCCCCGAAGTACTCGACACGGAGTCCAAGGAAAACTAGGGAACATTTTGGGGAGCAAATTTAGTTCAAAGTGGGTGTGGAGAGAAAGATGTAGAGCAAAATTGCCTTGACTGTTTGGTATCTTACAGTGAAGGACACAGGGCTCTTGAGTGGGTGAGGGACAGAGCAGGCATCATGGGCAGGGAACTGATCTCTCCAGAAGGCTCTCACTCAGCCTCTGAATTGCTAGAATACAGCAAGCACCACCTCTCAGTGTAGCAGTGGTACGATGAGGGGTAGGGTTGACAGCTCCGGGTTGGGAAATAACTGGAGATTTCTGGGGGCAGAGCCTGAGGAGGGCAGCGTTTGGGGAGGGGAGAGACTTCAATGCCAACGAGTCCAATGGCCGAAGCGGCCATATTCTCCAGGTGAACTGATCCCTATCGGCTGGAGATCAGTTGTAATAGTGGGGGATCTCCAGCTAGTACCTGGAGGTCGGCAACCCCAGTTCGCCTGGAGAAAATGGCCGCTTTAGCCATTGGACTCTATGGCATTGAAGTCCCTCCTTCTCCAAACCCCACCCTCCTCAGGCTCCACTCCCCAAAATCTCCAGGTATTTCCCAACCCGGAGCTGGCAACCCTAAGCACATCACTGGGGGAATCCTATGCTTAGAAATGGGCAGCCCCAGAAGAGAAGTCCTGGATCAATTTCAACTTGTCTGGAGGCACTTTTTTTTTTCTTACAGAAAGAGCTGAAACACACAACAGGAAGCCGGCCTTGACAAATGACCTGGCTTGGATATCTCTTGATCAAAACCACAGCTCATTAGATGGCCGAGTGTTTTTAAACGCAGGGCTATAAACCTGCTCTGAGGTCGGTGGGGAAGTTGAGCAGATCACCCTGGAACAGGTTTCAGTCCCAGCAATAAATCTGAGGAGGGGGAAACGGATGGTCTGAGCAGACATGGATGCTTTCCCCCTCACCCCGTAAGGACGTAAAAATTGTCTTGCTGGACGGGACCAGGAATCGGAGCAATTGCTCACCAAATGGCAACCAGAACAGTCTGCTGTGGACCGCACCACTTCAGAAGACAGGGTGAGTGCATATGTGCGTGCGTTTGCAGGGGGAGACTGCCAGTTTGAACACTCCTCCGCATAAAACCACATTTTCACATAGAAAATGAGCAAGTCAAGAAGAGGGCTATTCCAGAATAATTCTCATTGGCATATTAGTTTTTTATAGAAGGTGAGTTTTTGATGTGGGGACACTGTGAAATACCATCTGACCATGGTACAGAGAGCTTCTTCCCAACCGTGGCATGGTGAGCATGTTTACATTTTGGGTACCACTGTTTTTCATGCAATAAAATCCTAGCTGGTTGAGAAGCACAGGTCAAACCCCTGCAATTTTATTTCACAAACAGACATGAACTGTTGTTAATGTTTGCGAATTCTTACTTTTTAAATAGACTGCTTGGTGTCTATTCACCCACAAAAAAGGCACAGTTCAGGATCTTTTTCACTTGTATGCATTTGTCACTTTTTGACTGTACCATCAAGTGATGATTACAGGTTGGATTCTACTAGCTGGTACAAGAGGCAGGATTAACTTCTTTTGAGCCCCCCCCCCCAAAAAAAAAACTATGCCAGACTCCTCAATAGCCCTAAAGCAGCAGGAGAGACCTCTCTGGGTCCTCCAAAACACTATGCTGAGGATTGTTGGATCTCCACAGGTTAAACGCTGTATGGAAATGTGGCCTTTATTCAAACTCAACAGTGGAGAGGACTCCTCAATGGCTCTAACCATTGGTGTATTCCTAAGTATGGTACACTTCCTGGTTCCAAACTAGGGTTGCCAACTGCCAGGTAGTAACAGGAGATCTGCTAATTCAACTGATCTCCAGTCGATAGAGATCAGTTCACCTGGAGAAAAATGGCCGCTTTGGCAATTGAACTCTATGGCATTGAAGTCCCTTCCCTCCCCAAACCCCTCCCTCTTCAGGCTCCGCCCCCAACATCTCCCGCCGGTTGCAAAGAGGGCCCTGGGAACCCTATTCCAAACATGTGTTTCCTATCCCTAGCTCAGCATCCTGGCTTTGGACCAGTGAGGGCATAACACTGCACCCCTCCCTGTCATGTCACTGTGATATCATTTGCTGTCAGCATAGTGTATCCCATGTGACCACCTTGGGTTTAAAGGCGGGTCCTGAGTCTGGAAAGATTGAAGACTACGGATGTAGACCGCCCTGATCTCCTACTCTGGAATGTTGGGTGTTTCTTAAGATTTGGCTCTGACCCAACAGGGACACTGACTTGTTCTTCACCTGGATGTGCTGAACATGTGCAGGGCCCTTGGATACCTCCCTCCCCATCTAAAACAGCAAAGGAAGATCTTTGCTAATGAACATAAGAACGGCCATGCTGGATCAGACCAAGGTCCATCAAGTCCAGCAGTCTGTTCACACAGTGGCCAACCAGGGGCCTCTAGGAAGCCCCCAAACAAGACGACCGCAGCAGCACCATCCTGCCTATGTTACAAAGCACCTAAGATAATAGGCATGCTCCTCTGTTCCTGGAGAGAATAGGTATGTATCATGACTAGTATCCATTTTGACTAGTAGCCATGAATACCCCTCTCCTCCATGAAACATGTCCACTCCCTTCTTAAAGCCTACCAAGTTGGCAACCATCACCAGATCCTGGAGCAGGGAGTTCCACGATTTAACTATGTGGTTAAGTTTAACTCCCACTAACAATTTAACTTCCACTAACTAGTGGAAGGGAGTATAAACACATGACGTGCTTTGGATATTCTCGGGAAGCTCGACAGAGTGCCTAAGCCTCAAGTGCCCTTCCACAGTTGAAATGAGGCCGTCGCACTTTTCCACGCCAAGGCACAAACCATCTGGCATTTCCTTTGAGGGGAGGGGGGTTGACTGATTGCCTCCTGGGTCGTTATCTCGCTTTTAAATATGGCCCCGCTCCGCCTCCGTCAAATCACCGTTCTGCACTGTTTACTCTTATAATAATGTCCTAACAACCTAACCTTTACCTTTTCAATCGCCTCGCCTGCGTCTTTAATTTCCTCCTGTTTGTGGGGCAAATAGACTGTAATGGTTTTCTTATAACTCATTTACTGCACGGGGAGAGATAACCGCAGCACAGTGTTGGGTTTGCCGTTCACATTAAGTGCGGTTCAAGAGGTTCTCTAAACAGGACAGAGTCATAAAAAGAGGCCAATTCAGCCAGTTAGGCTCATTTCATGGCAAAGACAATATCATATGAGATATTATTAAACCTTGTTTAATTTGTACCCACTTACTGAATCTGATACAACTTGTCAAATTTGGTGGGATTTTATATTACAGTTCCTTCTTGTTTGATTAAAAAAAACCCAGAACAGATGTGCACAGCTGCCACTACCCCCCTTCTTAAACATGCTGATATATTAATGCAAAGGACAGAGGATATCAATCTTGTTCATCATTTGGGCCAATGTTTTCCAGATTTCTGATAAGCTGAGACCCACCTCTCGTGCTCTATCTTTTTTGGACTGTCAGTATCACAATTGCCAGGTCCCCCCTCGGCTCCGGCAGGAGGTTTTTAGGTCAGAGCTGAGGCAGGGATTGCGTTAGGGTTGCCAACCTCCAGGTAGTAGCTGGAGATCTCCTGCTATTACAACTGATCTCCAATCGATAGAGATCAGTTCACCTGGAGAAAATGGCCGCTTTGGCCATTGGACTCTATGGCATTGAAGTCCCTCCCATCCCCAAACCCCGCCCTCCTCAGGCTCCGCTCCAAAAACCTCCCGCTGGTGGTGAAGAGGGACCTGGCAACCCTAGATTTCGTGCACACAGCCGCATCGAAGCAATCGCATCACTTCCAGTTTACACCCAGAAGTGCCGCATCACAACGGGCCTTTTACCACTCAAGCTATATCCTCCTCAGGCTCTACCCCCAAATCGCCAGGAGTTTCACAACCTGGATCAGGCAACCCTACCTTCCTGTCCCCCATAGATGGCTGGGGGGACCTGGCAACCCTAAATTCAGTCTCATCTCTGGCACAAAGGGTGGTGAACTGGGCTAGACAACAGAACTGTGGGGAGGGGGATTTCATGGTCATGGCCGCACCAGCTTCTCAGTACGGAGCAAACTGCCTCACAGCGGGAAAGCCGTAGCTGAACTCATGGGACTTAGTCACTGGGCCGCAGCCTGGCTTGAAGAGAAATAGGACTCCCAGAAACATTTTCGTCCAAGGATTGGGAGTTTCTTGTGGCGATGAGTCAAATATTGATGAAACAGATATGTTCTCTGTTTAATGTTCGCCCGTCATCAGCGCTGTGCCCCTCTATCGCTATCGCTCACATTGATTCTGTGGCATCTTTCCCTCCCGGCACTTTGATGGCAGAATTTATGAGGAATCAAATTATTGCCGCGAGAAGAGAATTAAAACCATCCTTCATTTGCAAAATCCCCAGCATTGCCTCGCTGTGCTCCACCTTTGGGATTCTAAATGAGCCTCCCCCCCTCCTCCAAGTCCCACAGCTCTTTCCAAGAGTAGCAATTGCACGCTACAGATTATGGCAGCAATTTTCTTCTAATCTGCTCTGGAGCTGGGAAACTATTATATGTATATATACTTAGTTTTTAAAAAAAAAGTTAAGGGCGCCAACTGAATTCATAAAAAAGGCAGCTGCAATTAAAAAGCCTAATGGATTAATGAGCGGCAATTATTTGGTGGGGGGACTAGTTTCGGGCTAAACTTTGTCAGTGGATGAGGACCATGGCTTTGTGAGGCAAGGTTGTGCCAGTGACTTCTCCGTCTGCAGGAGATGCAAAGCCCGCACTGGAAACGCAAAGAGAACATCAAACGCAATTAGAAGCTTTGCTTCCCCCCCCCCGTCTGTAGAAACACAGCCGACTCAGCAAGATTGATTCTGCCTCTCCTGTTGCATCAGACTTAAATATGATGGCTGTAGTCCAGAGAACTGCGCTCAGCTCAGCGCACCTTTCTTCATTTTCACACAGATTTCAACAGCAGTCTAGAGAAAGCCCTGTGCCGCGCATCCTTCATGTTCCACATGAACATGTGACTCTGCGGCACACTGAATCAGACTCTTGGTCTGTCATGCTCAGCACTGTCTACTCAGACAGAAGGGTCTCCGGCTGAGGTTTTTCACATCGCCTGCTACTTGGTCCGTTTAACTGGAGTTGCTGGAGATTGAACCTGGGACCTTCTGCATGCAAAGCAAATGCTCTACCGCTGAACATAAGACAATAAGAGCATAAGGAAAACCATGCTGGATCAGACTCAGACCCATCAAGTCCAGCAGTCTGTTCATACAGTGGCCAACCAGGAACCAGGTGCTTCTAGGAAGCCCACAGACAAAATGACTACAGCAGCATCCTGCCTGTGTTCCACATCACCTAATATAATAGGCATGCTCCTCTGATACTGGGGAGAATAGGTATGCATTGTGACTAGTATTCATTTGGACTAGTAGTGATGCAAAGCCCTATTCTCCATGAACATGTCCACTCCCCTCTTAAAGCCTTCCAAGTTGGCAGCCATCACCACATCCTGGGGCAGGGAGTTACACAATTTACCTATGTGTTGTGTGAAGAAATACTTTCTTTTATCTGTTTTGAATCTCTCACCCTCCAGCTTCAGCAGATGACATCGCGTTCTAGTATTATGAGAGAGGGTGAAAAGCTTCTCCCTGACCACTCCATACCATGCATTATTTTATAGACCTCTAACATGCCTCCCCTTAACTGCCTTCTTTCCAAGCTAAACAGCCCTAAGCGTTTTAACCGCTCCTCATAGGGCCGTTGCTCTAGCCCCCTGATCATTTCGGTTGCTCTTTTCTGCACCTTCTCATGCTCTCTCCCCAAATCACATATGCAGTTAGGCAGGGATATGCAGTGAGCACTCTGAGAGATCAGGTGTGACAGAGGTAATGTCACTGGCTTGATGGTGGGATGGGTCCTTGTGAAGGAGCGGACCTTGGTGCTGAGCAACATCTTTCAGAACCTGGTAATGACTTAACGGCTCATCAGGAAAGTGATGGGGATGGCACCTCTCAAGCATAACAAGTGCATGCAAGGATAAATGAGGATGGACATAGAATCATAGAGTGGGAAGGGGCCATACATAGGGTTGCCAGGTGCCCGGTGATGGTGGGCAAACCCCCAGCAATTCGCCCCTCTGCCCACTGACCACCTGAGGGTCGGGGAGCAAACGTGCATGCGCACGTACACACGGCGCACATCACTTCCGGTGTAAACCGGAAGTGCCACCTCACGAGGGGCCTTATATAACTCAAACTCTTTGTAAACAGGAACTTATGCGCATGCATGCCGGAATGCACACACACACATGCGCGCACAATCCCAACCTCACCCCGTAGCCTCCCGCCGGAGGAGAGGGGAGACCTGGCAGCCCTAGCCATACAGGCCATCTAGTCCAACCCCCTGCTTAATGCAGGATCAGCCTAGAGCATCCCTGACAAGTGCTTGTCCAGCCTCTGCTTAAAGACTGCCAGTGAGGGGGAGCTCAACACATCCCTAGGTAGCTGATTCCACTGTCGAACAACTCTTACTGTAAAAAAAAAAAAATCCTAATATCCAGTACCTTTGTGTCCGCAATTTAAACCCAGTGATATCCAATGGCCAAGTCTGGAGCAAAGGGTGGATTTGCCAGAATAAAGGCAGCTACTGATAGGCTGCCTAGAGCAGCTCACCCTCAATTAATTGTTTGATATAGATCAGTTGATTTAAATAAACTAGTTAAATCCATTCATTGTCATCTTGAGTCTTTCTTGGGGTACCAGGGCAATTTTGAGAAACAATCAAAATACCATCTAAAATAAGGGTACGGGGCTGCTTTCCCCTTCCCTCCTGAAATTCTTCCCTTGGACAAGAGAAGGATGTTCAACTTAAGAGCTAGCGCCTAAGAGACAGCTTCCACACAAATGTCATTTTATATTTTGTTCAGCATTCTGACTACAGGGAACCCAGAAGGGGCCTGGCCCTCTTATCATACACAGCAGCCTCTTCGCGGCTGTTTTTAGAAGGCTATGGAATTTTAGTATCACAAGTTGCTGTCATTTGTATAGTTTGTTCTGTGGATTGGGCCTAATCCACACAAAGAATCACTATATTTTGTGTGTGGAAGCAGAAGCGTGAAAGCATGAAAGGAATTTCAAGGGGTTGGCTTGTTTTGCCTTGACCTCATATCATAGAATCATAGAGTTGGAAGGTACCACCAGGGTCATCTAGTCCATCCCCCTGCACAATGCAGGAAATTAACAACTACCTCCCCCCCCCACACATCCCCACTGACCCAACCCTCCCCACACCATGCAGTATCCCACAATCAAAGCACTCCCGACAGATGGCCATCCAACCTCTGCTTAAAGACCTCCAAAGACAGGGACTCCACCACCCTCCGAGGCAGTGCATTCCACCATCCTCATCCCAAATAACTATGCTTCCTCCTGTCCGTACCCTCAGAACCAGGGGCAGATTTGAATGGCAGCCTTTCCAAAAACTTGTGTAGAGCCCTGAACCTTGAGCTATCTTTTAGAAACACTATAGGCTTCCTTGGCGGCAAACCACTTTATTTGGTTAAAAATATAATTATGTGAAAATGTATATAACACCATCCCAGCATTCAAATCATTTTAAATCACATTTCAAAAAATCACAGTTAGAAATACTGTTCAATTTTTTTTAACGGCAAAAGAGATTCACTCTTCAGCAAACTAAACAGCACTGCAGCCTTTCAAAACACAAAGTTCCTTACAGTTAGGGTTGCCAGCTCTGGATTGGGAAATACCTGGAGATTTTGGGGGCGGAGCCTGAGGAGGGTGGGGTTTGGAGAGGGGAGGGACTTCAATGCCATAGAGTCCAATTGCCAAAGCGGCCATTTTCTGCAGGGGAACTGATCTCTATCAGCTGGAGATCAGTCATAATAGCAGGAGATCTCCAGCTAGTTCCTGGGGGTTGGCAACCCTACTTACAGTGAATCAGACCATTGGTCTATTAAAGTCAGTATCATCTTCTCAGACTGGGAGTGGCTTTCCAGGATCTCAGGCAGGGTTTCCCCTACTACGTGGCTCAGGAACGGTTTCCCCTAGTACGCAATCCTTTTAACTGGATTTGCTGGGGACTGAACCAGGGACCTTCCACATGCAAACCAGATGCTCTGCCATTAAGCCACACTCCATCCCCACCTTCTTTTGAAAAAAGATAAAAGTGGCCCTCCTCACCTCTGCAGGAAGTTTTCATATAACTTGAGCTTCCACAGAGAAACGCTGTATCCTCAACTAGCGGGGTGATGGAATCACCAACAGGCCTTCCTATTCTGGCAAGTGGGCACACAGAAGCTCTTAAGCCTGGTTCACACATGTATAGGGTTGCCAAGTCCCTCTTTGCCACCGGTGGGAGGTTTTTGGGGTGGAGCCTGAGGAGGGTGGGGCTTGGGGAGGGGAGGGACTCCATTGCTATAGAGTCCAATTGCCAAAGTGGCCATTTTCTCTAGGTAAACTGATCTCTATTGGCTGGAGATCAGTTGTAATAGCAGGAGATCTCAGTTTAGCCTGAAGAGGAGAAGACTGAGAGGTGATATGATAACCATGTTCAAGTACTTGAAGGGCTGTCATATAGAGGATGGTGCCGAGTTGTTTTCTGTTGCCCCAGAAGGTCGGACCAGAACCCACGGGTTGAAATTAAATCAAAAGAGATTCCGTTTAGACATTAGGAAGAATTTTCTAACAGTTACAGCCGTTCCTCAGTGGAACAGGCTTCCTCGGGAGGTGGTAAACTCTCCTTCCCTGGAGGTTTTTAAGAAGAGGTTAGAATCAGCAACTCTGATCAGCTTCCTCCTGATCAGCAATGCTCATTCTATGACCTTAAGCAGATGATGAGAGGGAGGGCATCTTGGCCATCTTCTAGGCAGGGAGTAGGGGTCACTAGGGGGGTGGGGGGAGGTAGTTGTGAATTTCCTGCATTGTGCAGGGGGTTGGACTTGATTACCCTGGTGGTCCCTTCCAACTCTATGATTCTATGATTCTAACAGACTGCATGTGTAGACCAGGCCTCTAGGGTTGCCATCTTCCAGGTGTGGCCTGGAGATCTCCTGGAATTACAACTGGAGAAGTTGCCTGAGGTCTTTCCCGTCCCCAAAAAAGGTAAAGGTCCCCTGTGCAAGCCCTGGGTCATTCCTGGCCCATGGTGTGATGTCACATCTCGATGTTTCCTAGGCAGACTTTGTTTACGGGGTGGTTTGCCAGTGCCTTCCCCAGTCATCTTCCCTTTACCCCCAGCGAGCTGGGTCCTCATTTTACCAACCTCGGAAGGATGGAAGGCTGAGTCAACCTTGAGCCGGCTACCTGAAATCAACTTCCGTTGGGATCGAACTCAGGTCGTGAGCAGAGCTTGGACTGCAGTACTGCAGTTTACCACTCTGCGCCATGGGGCTCCTCCCATCCCCAAACACCACCTTAAAATCTCCTGGATTATCACAAAATACAATTCTTTATTACGGTCAATGACCAGCACAGGTAAGATACCAATTTACATACGTCTAAAATACACATCTGAATAAAACATGCTGGTTCATTTGTTAATATAGATAAACCACTTGGCGAGAAAGGGGAGCACATATAATTAAACTGTATCCCTTCATTTTCAAGACTGCTGAGTAGCACAGACCCTCCTCCATCGCAAATCAATTGCAGCGGCACCGAATCTAGCAACTGAATACGTTGTATCAGAGTTTACATCTTGTAGCAGAGATGGAATATGTAATTGTCCCATATGGCTGGAAAATTTATGAATTAATGGTAGGATGAACCTTTCTCTGATAGCTGTATAATATTGGCAGTGGAGAAGAACATGTTCAAAGGTATCCAGAACGCAGGGGCATTTTCTCTCCTCATATGGCATCTTCCTGTAGCAGCCTTCCTGGATGGCTGAGGGGAGGGCTTGGCATCTGGCCAAGGTGAAAGCTCTTCGATGTTTTGGAATTTCAAGTTTGGTTAGATAATCCATGGGAGTAGTAAGGTATCTGCAGGATTCGCTAATAATGAAATTTGATGTTTTGGCTAGATCTGTTTGATGCTCTGTGTCAATTACACGTTGTTTAATTGTTGCCTTAGCCTGAACATAGCCCATGTGAGTTAGTACCTGCGGTGTAAAGCCTAATGTTGACATTTTGTCCGTCACCACTTGTTTCCATGATGATTGAAAGTCATCCTTTATAATTAAGGGAGCAAGGCCTCGTGGATGGCAGGATAGCTTAAGCCAGATGTTAATTGCGGCCATCAATACTCTGGCCTCAACTCGTGTGAAGTCTGTTTCAAGGCGTAAAGTAGCATTAGAAACATATTTTGGGACTTGCAAGGCTGATCTTAGGAACTTGGATTGCACACATTCTAGTGACGATATACTGGCACAAGGTCTCTATGTACCATAGAGAAGCTGTGCAATCGACTTGGCTTCAAACAATTTGAGGGCAGCCGGGATGTAGTGGCCACCTTTGGTCCTCAGATATTTTAATATGGCAGCTGTGCTTCTTTGTGCATTCCCAGCCGCATAGTCACCACGGGCTTTTCTACTTCCAGAGGAATGGAAGATTACTCCCAGATATTTAAAGCAGTTAACCTGTTCTATGTTGTGGCCCTCAATGTTCCATGATAATAGTTTGGGCCTCCTGGCAAATGCCATAATTTTAGTTTTTTGGTAGTTAAGTTGTAGATTGCCCTCCTTACAATATATTACTACTGCATCCATGGCTCTTCTATCGGTGTTCTTGATAGGATTGCTGCATCGTCAGCATACAGCAGCGCTGGAATATGCTTCCCTGCCAGTTTTGGGGGATGAAAATTCATATTAGGAAGCTGTGGTACCATATCAATGTAGAAGCTGAATAGAAATGGGGCCAGTATGCACCCCTGTTTGACACCTTTCTTGGTTCTGACTGTATTAGAGAGATGGCCCTAAGGATTACATTGCACTCTTAGTGAAGCAGCTGCCTATCAATCGTTGAGGCCTCCAGTTTCCTCCATAAATTGACTCTAGCTATAAAGTCAAAAGCCGATTTGAAGTCAATAAAGGCCATGTAGAGGGAAACTGTACCTTGTGAGGAGTGTTTCTCAATTAGGTGTTGTAGCACTAAACATTGATTCGTGGTAGATCGGCCCTCCCTGAAACCAGCTTGTTCCTCTGCAAGAATGCTATCTTGTTCCATCCGATCCTGGAGCTTCCATTGCAGATGCGTTGCATATAGTTTACTAATGACATCAAGTAGGCTTATTGGCCTATAGTTGGTAGGATCATCTCTTTTCCCTTTTTTGTATATCGGGACAATGATTGAAAGTCCCCAATCTTTGGGGATATGACCAAAGGTATCAATACAGGTAAATAGTGATGCCAGGATAGGAATCCAAAAGTCCAAATTATTTTTGATGGCCTCCGCCGGATTAAGTCCTCACCTGGAGCTTTTCCCAGTTTCAGTTGGGTTATGAGGTTCTCTATCTCTTTCTTTGATACAGGAGCCCACATTGGGAGATTTTCTATCTTTTGGGTGTTTTGACCATTTCCTCCGTCAGTGTCCCTATAAAGTTCTTGGAAGTATGTTTCCCATATTCTTGGAGAAATATGGCAATCTGCCATAGGGAGTCTGATTGGGAAAGAGCTACGGTATTCCAAAACAAGGCAGAGTTGTTAGATTTGGTTGCTTGAATGACCCTTGTCCAATTTTCCTTCATAGCTTCCTTTTTCTTCTGGAATATCACAGTTTGGTGTTGGCAACCCTATCTGTCTGTGTGACAAAACTTTCCCACATGCAGCTCACAGACTCTTCCTTTCTCTGCTCCTGTTTATTTGAGCTACACTGTGATGCAAAACTTTTCTCTGGCCCAGGTCCAAGTCATGGTTGCCCACCATCTTCTCTTCTTGGCACCAGTCTTGGTTTACCACTCTTACTTAAAGATTTTCCTTCACTGTTTGGTCAGGCATCTCAGCCCAATCCTTTTGAGATTCAGGTCCTCCTTTCCTTCCCCCACCTTTTAAAAGGCCCTAAACCTAGTTGGGGATGGGTGGAGAGTAGCGTTCCCAGGTCCCTCTTTACCACTGGCAGGAGGTTTTTGGGGCGGAGCCTGAGAAGGGGGGATTTGGAGAGGGGAAGGACTTCAGTGCAATAGAGTTCAATTGCCAAAGCAGTGAACTGATTGCTATTGGCTGGAGATTAGTCATAATAGCAGGAGATCTCCAGCTAAGACCTGGAAATTGGCAACCCTGGTGGAGAGGGCAGCAGAACCATCCATCAAATACAGTTTCTGTGTAGAAATGAACATGAAACCCGCTTTTAAATTGATACATGCAATGATTGTGTACACACTTACACACACACAATTTTTTTGCACTGAATACATAATTCGCCAGAATGCCGCAGCCAAAGTCATGTGTGAGATCATAATGCATTTAAAAGAATCTATTCACTTAGGCTCTGCTCTTCCTCTCAAGCACTCCAAGCAGCTTACAGATGTTTCCCAGGTGGATCTTGTCTAATTTCAGCAGTAGAATTGCTTTCAGACGGTTTCCCTGGCCAACTGACACAATGAACGCCTTGACTATGTACGTGTAACTTCAACGTGATTTCCGATACAAAACTGCCTTCACTCCTGGGATTTCATAGAAACGCCACAATGTTCTTTGAAGCAGGCCTCTGGCAAAACCACATAGCTATGATTACCTGCTTTGGTCCGTACCAACCTAGCCCTGCAAATGAAACTGATGGCTCCTTTTATTTTTGTTTTGTCTTGAGGAAGGGTTGGAGGTTAGCTGGCAAGAATGGCTTTGGAAGAGAATTTATTACGGCCCTCTCCTCTCAAATGGAAACGTTAACGAAGGGGGAAGGAAAAGAGTCGAGGGTTGCATAAAACAAAATAACTTCATATGCCGGCTTGCCAGAGACACCGTTCAAGAGTTCCTCATGCCCAAAGCCCATCAAGGAAGCCATTTAGTTGCTGATTTGCTAGGGAGAGACTCCTTCGTCCTGCGGTGTTAATGTCTTGCTAGTGGGGGGTCTATTGCCAAATTCCAAACTCATCAACGCAATCTATTATTAATAACCCCTCGAAAGGCTTTCGCGGTGGCATTATTGCGGAAGGCATAGAAAGCTCTGCGGTCTCATCCATTATCGAGATTGTGAGGGGGGGAAATATATGTTGGGAAATAAAACAAGAGCGTCGACATTTTATAAACAAAATGTTTCATGTGTTACATCTCCTCGCCTTCCCTCCATATAAAACAGTGGGGTGCAGGAAGGAGACGTTGGCAAAGATTTGCTGCAAGGGAGGGAACTGCCGTTGGGCTGGAAACGTCCCCCCCCCCTTGATTTGTTACCAAGGTAGGAAAAGTGGGTTCCCCACCAATTTGCTTTGGCTTTCAACTTCCTGCCTGGGTTCATGCCAGGGCATTTCATGAGATGAGCATAGGAACACTGCTTTCTAGAGGACTGGAAAATGTAGGTACAAACCCTCTGTATGCGGAACCTAGGGCTAAATTTCTTGCCGGGCTAGGGTTGCCAACCTCCAGGTACCAGCTGGAGATCTCCTGCTATTACAACTGATCTCCAGCCGATAGAGATCAGTTTACCTGGAGAAAATGGCTGCTTTGGCAATTGGACTCTATGGCATTGAAGTCCCTCCCCTCCCCAAACCCCACCCTTTTTAGGCTCCGCCCCCCAAACCTCCTGCGAGTGGCAAAGAGGGACCTGGCAACCCTATGCTGGGTTGGTTTCTGGTTTAAATACTTGCTCTAGTGTTGAGAAACTAATATTTTTGTTAACAGACTCTGATGGGTTTATTTCCTATAAGGCTTCCCTGTTTGCCCTGGCAGCAAAGAAAATACGATCCAACATAACTGCTAAGAGAGTCGGTCCTGTGAGCTGATTTTACATGATTGATAGGTCTTATTGGTTTGCTGGGATTTCGCTGCAATTTTTAGCTAACTTTGTTTTCCATTTTATTAATTTAGCTAATATAGTTTTGCATTTTACTAATTTTGAATATTTTCCCTTTTTTATTATGTATTTCATAACTATTAGAGGTAATTGTTGACATGTTTGTAATGGCCTCTGGCTACATGCAAATAAAACTCATTGATTAATTCATTCATTCAACCCCTCATTTAGATGACTTTCCGTACATTCACAAATACCGTTCCAGGAGGGATGCTTCCAAAATTCCCTTAGTCCAAATTTTATGCTGAACTTTGGAATTTAAAATTACCAGGCCTTCTTTCTATAGAGGTACATTGGGAACCTTTCATTGTTCCAGGTTTTTGGGGGTGTTTTTTTTTTTTAATGTTTGACTTTTATACAAAGCAGCATGCATCGAGGTTTGCCATAGTTTTATTTTTTTTTCCAACTTTTTTGGTTCATTTCCATCTCCCCCCCCCCTCTGTGCTCGCAGTGAGCAGGTGCTTACTGATAACAGAAACTGGTGGGGGGAAGCAACTTAATGTGATGGATGTAATGGTGGCATCAATATCCTTTTTTGCATGGAGTTTTACCAATCCACATGATCTCCTCAATGTAGGCGAAGGTAGTCCCCTGTGCAAGCACTGGGTCGTTACTGACCCATGGGATATGCCACCTCTCAAAAAGAATCTTGGCACAATGTTGTATCAACATTGGTTTCTTACCATGCATTAGTGTGCACATCTGCATTAATGTGCAAAGAGGAAAATATATACAAACAAGCTAAAGGAACTGAAAGCAAAGTATGCATTCTCCAATTTTAAATTTGATTTCAGAAATTCTCTGTATTAAACAGGAATGAAGGAGGAATCAAATGCAGCGCTGAGTGAAATTCTGAAACAAAGGAACAGCACAGAGAAAATATGCTCATCCCTAATGTTCCTTATTTGATAACTGCAGTATGAAGCGGTGACATGGCGCACAAAACAGCCATCACTGATCAAATACAACACAGATTTGAAGGATTGTTGAATCCACTCTGGCTAATTGGTACAAGGATTCCATGACTGATCTCCTGCAGTTCCTTCTTTTGGCCACAGTAGAATGGTGGCGCTCAATCTGACTCCCTATCCATTTTCCTTCTGGTGACCAGTTCAAGACTTATTTGGATCTGAGTCTTCCATTGAGATTATAGGTCTACTGTTGAGCTAGGGCAGGGGTCGGCAAACTCATTAGTCAAAAGAGCCAAATATCAACAGTACAACGATTGAGATTTCTTTTGAGAGCCAAATTTCTTAAACTATATAGGTAGGTACACTGTTTAGTAACTTAATAAACTATAATTAAAGTTTTAAGTCTTAATTAAACTATAGGTACACTGAATAAAACTTGATATCATACTTAATTGTGATCGTATTTATTGATAAAAATTAAATTGTAAGTCCCTGCCATTTCCCCCTCCCCGTCCGGAGTCCTCGTCTGGAGGCCTGGTCTACCGCCATAAAAGTCTATTGGTAGACCTGGCCTCCGGCTGAGTCCCACTGGGAAGCCAGGTCTACCCACTGGCTTTCTTGGCAGTAGACCTGGCCTCCGGAGGCCCATAGAAGCCAATTGGTAGACCTGGCCTCTGAAGGGGGACTTTTTCCCCTCCTCGGAGTCCAGGTCTACCGCCAAGAAAGCCAGTGGGTAGACATGGCCTCCCAATGGGACTCAGCCGGAGGCCAGGTCTACCAAAGGAAGCCCGCCCTGCCCAACAGCTGATAGACGGGCGGGGGGGCCAGGAACCGCTGAGCCGCCCGCCCAGCAATCGCGCAGCTAGAGGGGAGGGGAGGCTTTAGCCTCCCAACCATTGAGGGCAAGTGAAAGGGGGACCCGGCCATTCTCCATGGCGGGGGGGGGGAAGACAGCACGCCCGCTCGCCTGCTCTCTTGCGCTGTCTCTCTCTCTCTCGCGCGCTCTCTCTCTCAGGCGTGCCGGCTCCACAGCCTGGCTGCTGGCGCGAGTGGGCGCAAGAGCAGGGGCTCCAAACCAAGTTTGGAGAGCCGCACTCAACGGGCCAAAGCGCATGCTGCAGACCCCTGAGCTAGGGCATGGGCAGCCACAGGAAGCCAATCAGCCATCCCGGATTCTGTGCCCCCACCTGAAATGTCAGAAAGACACCTGGACCACTAGTAGGGACATGCAAAAGTGTTCCTTTTGTTTCTCTGTGTATTTATTTACATTTTCTTCAGCAGTTTCAATTCTATATATTCGCTATATGTTGTTCAGGTCTGTTTGCATTGTGAAAGAATTGACAATTTTATATGCAATTTATGTGGTACATACAATTTTCATCGTGTATACATTGAATGCATGCACATCGCTGATTTACTAGTGCACAAACAATGCTGAACAATGTGTATATTTTGTGGAGGAAATTAAGTGTTGGGGACCCAGAAACTAGTGTGCAAAATAATACTGATTCAAAGGATTGGTTCACACAAGACAGAAGTGAAATAAAAACTAGGATTTTCAGGTTGAAACAGCAGGAATGGAAAAGCAACTTGATTTGATGTTTTATTGTTGTCAGCCATCTTGAAAGTTGGCAAGCTATAAATATTTTAAATTAACCCATAACATCTCCAACTAAAAGAACCAAATGTGCTTTGCTTGTAAATGATGGCTGGGCTGAGTGGGGAATTTGATTGTCAGATAGGAATGAAGCCAAATTTCGAAAGCTGCTTGGTTTGATGCAAATGTCTCCATTTCTATTTCATTTCTCCCATACGAGAAACGAACCTTAATTTCACACCCATTTCTCCTCATTAAACATTCCCTATTGGAACAAATACATTTCTCAATGTTATTTTTACGCTAGTTGGATCTAAATGGTGCATAACGCAAAAATGGAGTGAAAGAAACAACCACCCCACAAGGAGAGCGCAGAAAATGAGGCAGACCAAAAACTGACCACAATAATAACATATGAAACCCAAGAAGAAACAAAATTGGCCAAACCACCTCCTTCTTACTCTTGGTAAACAGAAAAGCTACATGTGTTGTCTGTTGTTTAAAAAGTTGTAGTTTTGGTGACGTGATAGCCCCGCTCACCAGTTCATCTTTTTTTTAAGTTTAAAAGTTTTATTTCAATATACAAAACAAACGTAAATATGAATTATGAGCATTCCTATTCATACAATTTGTACGACGCTTACTGTTTACATTTTTTGAGTTCCATTACTCTGTCTTTTCAATATATCTTCATATCGAATAATATATTTATTGTGAAGCACTTATTACCTAAATCTTTCGTCTTCTGTTTTATTTAACTTTATTCTTAATTTCCAACTATATAATTTCTAAAAATTCAATTTTTCTTGAAATTCAGAAATTGGTCTATTATGTATAAAGGATGTTAGTTTTGCTATAATCATCTATGAAGGAATGCATGTGCTAGAAAGGGGAGCAGAAATCAGAGTGGTACCCACTGCCCTTGCCCATCACCTCTCTGTTACTCAAACATGGCTCAACTTACACACCCAGCAGTGTAGTTTCCAAGCACAAGGGGTCTTGAATGCATGGTAGAGGACAGCTTAAAGATGCTGGAAGGAAATGTTCTCTGATCACTACGCAGTCAAACTTGAACTCCCTACTTTTGTATGCTGACAGTTCCCAAACTGAGGCTCGCTGTAATGCATCGCCTACAGCTCAGATGAAAGGCCATTTCCTTAAAATGCCTCCAGGACAGCATCTTTGACTGTCCTTTACTGGAGCTTTTGGCAAAGAAGCTCCTGTTAGGAGAAAATCCACAGCTTACGCTCCAAACTGCCAAATTCTGCACTGTTGCTATTAAAATACGCAGGACTTTGTTAGAGAATGATTGTTAATATACTTTATAATTTTATAAATTTTAAGGTGATAATTTTAACCAGAGATTGTTTTTATTGATCTTACACCTTTATTTATACAAGCAGCCTGTAATCCTATGGTACAAAACTATCAAGCCTGTATGTATTAACAAATGATTGGTCAATTGACCATATTAACAAAATTTGATTATGATTTTGATTTGACTGTCCTTTACTGGTCGCTGATTCATTATTACACGTCTTTTTTTTTATTGCCCCAAACATGCCACAGCTAGGGAGAAATTCCTTGCAACGTGGCTATTAAAATACTCAGCTACCTCAGATGTTCCCAACTAAGGCTATTTCTAAGTAGCTATTGCAAAAAGTGTACAGTTGACATGGCTAAATTTAGTTTTGCTATTATTTGTATTTCTTAAATTCTTTTGGGGTGCGGTCTATGGGCTATTAAACATCACTAAAGTTATAGGTGGAGGACAGCGGGCAGGGTGTCGATCTCTCCCCTCCTCGACGCACTCCACTTTATGCAGATGAACGTGTGAACATTGCAATGGCCAGCCGACCCAAAAATCTTCCGGAACCTTTTGATTAATTGTGGTATAAAGTTTTCATGGGCCAGAACTTGCTTCATCAGATGTCACCCAAACGTTTCCCTGTGAATCTTTGTTCTTTAATTGAACATGTCAGAGGCAGGCCTTGGGGATGCCAGCCAGGGCTGAACACAGCCCTAGAGTAGGGTTGCCACCAGCGGGAGGTTTTTGGGATGGAGCCCGAGGCCAAATTTTCTTCACCGGATATTCTTCAGTGAACAGTGAGATTATCTTTTTTTTTTTTTTTTTAAGTGCTGGCTTCCTGCCCAAAATGTACTATTATCTGCTATTATTAGTGCTCCCTCCTGAAAAGTGCTCCATGACTCAAAAAAGTTTGGGAAACTATTATCTGCCCTCCCCCCACCCACCCCTGCCCCCCACAACCCTGGAGCAAATAAATTGTTCTTTTGCCCCCATTTTGCCGCTTTCTTTTTTTCCCCGCTCCGCTATTTCCTCTTTTTTGTCACGTCGCATTATTTGGGGGGCTGTAATTCCTATTTGTTGCCACGCCTGTCTTCCTGTCTGCCATTGTTCCCCCTTTCTAATCCCCCCGTTCGCTTCTTCTTTGCCTCTCACTTCCTCGCCCGTTCCTCCCTGTGCTCCCTCCTCCCTCCGCCTCCCATTCTCCGGAGGCTTTTTGAGAGCAGGGTGACTCTCTGCTATAGCAACCCCACCTCTCCAGGAAAAGTCACATCGCTCTCTTCAGGGGAGTCGAGGGGGGGGGGGAACCTTTTCACAAGCTGGCAGCAGAAACAAATCCGGCTTGAAGGAACAAGGAGGATTAGCCAGGGGGCAGAGGGTTGCGGACTTAACTCTCTCCCCTTGTTTCTTTAGAGTACCAGTCACTCAGAACCCTGCTGCTGTGTACAATTAAACACCGTGATTTTTTTTGTTAAAATAAAAAAAGAGTTCAGCATGGCACAAGGAGGGGGATTGTGGAAAGGTTTAATTCCACTTTAATATCTTTCCAAGCTGGGGATTCCAAAAGGGGGCGATTTAACCCGCCAGTTTCCATTGGGACATAAAAAATCAGACTTGGATTTTCTCAAAAGGCTGCCTGGTCTACTGGCCATAGATCTGCCTATCACATTTTTATCCCATCCTTCTCCCAAGGAATGGTTCATAGCTTCACAGGGCCACATTAACTGCTAGGCTTTAAGAAGGTTATAGCCTTCAGGTCTCGTATTTTTTAGGCCTTCGGTTTTCCAGCTCAGCCATGAAGCTCACTGCGTAACCTTGGGCAACTGATTCTCCCTCAGCTTAACCTGCCTACATCGCAGGGTTGTTGGGAGGGAAGGGGGAGGTGAGCTCCATATATGCTGCCCTGAGTCCCTTGAGGGAATATAAGGCCATTAAAAAAACACACACATATGGAGATAGGCCCAATAGGTTGAATCCAGAGGTAGATTTCCAATGATGGAAGGGATGCGCTTTTCACTGATTCCTAACTTCCACTGTAGACCTCCAACCTGTTGGGGTCCTCCATTCTGCACTTCAGGGAGCATTTTGGCCTGTAGTGGGACAGTTAAGGCAAAGAAGTCCTATTCTGCTGGCAGAAATCCCTTTTGTCAGTGAAAATTACTGCTGGATCCAACTTACTGTGCAGTACATACTTCAGCCTCTCATACTTTTCTTCTAAAGGCTTATGATCCCCAGCATGGTGCCCATGAGCGCCATAGTGCATGTTGGTATGTTTTCGGGTGCCCACCACCTTCTTCTTCAAACTGTCTCTTCCCCAGAGCAAAGTGCCACCTGTCTTTTCTCCATGTCACTAGAGCTGGAGGAGCTTCAGAAGAGACCAGGAGGCATCTGCTGTCTGCCTGTAGGGACCACCTATTTGGAAACAGCTGTCTCTATGATAAGAGGACACCTAGCTTGGAACCACCCAGTACTTTGTGATTGGCCCTCACAGAGGACCTATAACTTGATGGTGTGTCACATGCTTTGCATCTAGAAGGTCACGGGTACAATTCTTGGCATCTCCAGTTAAAGGATTTCGAGTCAACAGGATGGGAAAGATTCTTTCTCTGCCTGACAGCCTAGAGACAGCTGCAAATTTGAGCTACGTGGGCCTGACTCAACTTCAAATGACCAGTGTTCATGAATGAAACACAAAATGCCATCATGCTAGTTAATTTCTCTCCCCCCCCCCCCCATTACTGCTTATCCAGATTATAAATGTTAATGAATGAATCTGAGTTGCGGCTATTTTGTAATCAAGGCAACCAGACCCTCTGTAGAGTGAAATATTCTTACCTTTCCCAAACTTTCATGATGCATACCTATTCTCTCCAGGATCAGAGGAGCATGCCTAATATATTAGGTGCTTTGGAACACAGGTGAGACAGTGCTGCTGCAGTCATCTTGCTTGTGGGCTTCCTAGAGGCAGCTGGTTGGCCGCTGTGTGAACAGACTGCTGGACTTGATGGACCTTGGCCTGATCCAGCAGGGCTTTTCTTATGTTCTTATGTTCTTAACTAGAACAGAGTCATGGCTCTAACCTCCAACTGCCCTGCATCAGAAGCCAGAGCAGGCTAAGACAGAGCCGAGTTAATTAATATCACCAAGAGGAAGACACTAGAGGGGAAAGCATGGGGAACAAAGGGGAGGTAAGAGCCAGGTTTTTGCTGCACTCATCGAACACAAACTTGAGAGAATGGAGGTCAATAAAAGTGTCGTCCATATATAGTTTAATCCTTTGTATACTTTGACTGAAATGTGAAAGTGGGAAATGTTTGAGGGAATACCGACTGCCCCTTAGGATCATCCCTGTCAATAAACAGTAAGCAGAGAAAAGCTATCTACAGAGTGTAATGGGGGGGGGTGCTCAGGTTTGTTGTGGGAGTGGGATGTCCACTTAGGGAACAGTGAATGTTTCCTATTTCATTTTTTTTGTTTAATATTCATCTATCGACTATTTCACCCTGACCTGGATGGCCCAGGCTGGCCTGATCTCATCAGATCTCAGAAGCTAAGCAGGGTCAGCCCTGGTTAGTATTTGGATGGGAGACCACCAAGGAACACCAGGGTTGCTGTGCAGAGGAAGGCACTGGCAAAACTACCTCTGTTAGTCTCTTGCCAGGAAAACCCCATAAGGGGTCGCCATAGTTCAGCTACGACTTGAAGGTACTTCACACACACACACATCCACTATTTCAGCTCCCTGCGTTTCCTCCTTGATTCTGTAGATCTGTTTGTTTTGTGTATGCCTATTTTTTTATAAGCAACTTATGTGGTATTTACAACATACAATGCATAGATATAGATTATATATACTGATCTATTGATAGCCAAATTACATTGGAAAATGCAAAATGCATAGGTTTGGGGAGGGGAATCAGCAAGAAGAAGCTAAAAAGGGTGTGAAAATTCCTGCGAGTAAGGAAAACGGAAATGGGAATGTTCGGGTTGAAACAGCAGGGATGAGGAATTCAAAATTGTCACTGTAATGTTCCAGTTTAATCCGCTGGAAGGTGTGTCTGCCATAGCCCTGTATGTATGAAGACTGTATAACTTTTCTGAGCAGCCTCCTTGTCACAAAGGGAACCTCCTTCACCACCGCAAACAGCAGAGCTAGGATAAGACTATGTGTTTGTGTCGTCATGAATGCAAGAGAGGAGCATAGTCTGCCTGCATAAAGATCGGAGATGTCTCTCTCCTTCTTAGTACCCTTGCTAACCTCCTAAATTCCAGGGGGTCTTGAATGAGAAATCCCAGACGGGTGAATTAAAGAGTCCTGCCCACCCGATAAAAAAAAGTTTTAACAGATAAACTGTCTGCCTCTGTAAAGATTCACTGATTTATTTTGAAACATATTTGCAGGTTGCCATAATATCAAGATATAACTTACAAATTTAATAAGAAGGGATTGCCACAAATGAAGGAATTGTTATCGTGAATTTTCTCTTGTGTTTTCTTGCTCTGTAGGAGCCCCAAGGCGCAGAGTGGTAAGCTGCAAGTATTGCAGTCCAAAGCTTTGCTCACGACCTGAGTTCGATCCCAACGGAAGTTGGTTTCAGGTAGCCGGCTCAAGGTTGACTCAGCCTTCCATCCTTCCGAGGTTGGTAAAATGAGTACCCAGCTTGCTGGGGGTAAAGGGAAGATGACTGGGGAAGGCACTGGCAAACCACCCCGTAAACAAAGTCTGCCTAGTAAACGTCGGGATGTGATGTCACCCCACGGGTCAGGAATGACTCGGTGCTTGCACAGGGGACCTTTACCTTTACCTTTCTTGCTCCGTAACCAAAACCTTCCTAAAAATTTAACAAGGGCACCCTTCGTCCTGCAACTTAATGTCTGCACCCACCAAATTAGCTACCCTAATTAAGAGGCATAAAGTTTGCAGTTGTGTTAGTTAAGTAGTTGCTCAAGAGAAATTGTTTCGTCAGGGAGGGGAAGGTATTATGGTCCAGATAAGGACATCCATGGGCAGAGGCAGGCTTCTGAAGAGGCAACTCTTGCTGAATTGGGAATGGCAAGAGTTAACTGGATGTGCATTATGCATCTTGCATGCACTTTTGATTTATCCTTGCAGTTCCTCCTCCAACAAGGGACACACATGCAGGAACTTGCTTCTGCGCAGGTGTCATCTATCTGCACACATTTTCTGTTTACAGATTATATCTTCTTTTTTCTTCTTTTTTTAAAAATTAAACTTAAAATTACAAATACAT